>NC_060126.1:184648733-184948733 GCF_021461395.2 Schistocerca americana
GATGTAGACCTCCACGCGCGGTATGACACAGGTCAGCCGGCTCGTCTGAAATCAAATTTGAGTTGACGTTAGCGAAGTATATAAGATTCTTTAGGAGTTGTACCTCGCTTAAGTTATTTGGACAATAGGAAACAAAATGGCAGCCATTTGAAGAAAATAGGGTCTTGTCATCCATTTTTCGACTTCATGGGCCAAGTAAAAATATTTATGGTTGATGGATCGGAATAAGAGTGGTACAACTCCTGGACAATTTAGTTAGCTTCGTCGGAAACAAAGAACCATGCCAATCGGTTCAGTAGATTTGAAGTTACCATACCGCGCGATAAAAAAAGAAATTTCGAGAAAAACGCGTTTGAAGTTTTGACTACATATAAATGCAATATTATGCAACATACGTTTACTCTGCTATTCCGGATCCCTAAACTAGTCCTTCCTCTTCCTCACAGAGGGCGTTCTGTTCGATCTGGGCCATCCTGCGCTGCTCCAGAACCGCTCGTATGGCCGGTGACAAGCGGTTTTCGGCCGCTTGAATCCGGTGGTCGTCCGAATGCTTGGCGAACTGCGTCGAATAGAGTCCCAGGGTGACGTCCATAGTTGTCATGGTCTTCAGAATTGCTGAATACCCTTCGTTGAAGCTGCTCACTGCCAGAAAAGTCGCGATCTCCACAGTCTTCTCACCAGACTGCAAATGCTTGGGGGCGAACTTCCAAACACACGCGTTTAAACTTTCATTTGAATTTTGTGTGTTTCCTCCCAAGCACCGACACAATAACTCGTTCTCTGAAGGAAAAAAATTGGTGCGTGGATAAGTCCGATTTCAGGCAGGTGCATTTTTTTGTTCAACCGAGAATAACAAACATTTGCGCTCCGTATTGACAAAAACCGTTTCAGGGATGAATTCTAAACATTTTTATGGATCCAAAAATGCTATTTAAGAAAAATCGATTTTTTGAACCAAAAAATAGTAAATCCCCCCTTAAGTCGTCAATATTCTACTCCCTGTTTTGTTGTCCTTCATGGCAAGCCATCCTGAGCTTGCATTTCAGCAAGATAATTCTGAGTAGAGTTTCTATTGCTTGTCTTCATGTTTGCGAAACCCCACTTTAGCCAGAAACGCCGCAGGACCTCTCCACAATTAAGAGCGCTTGGAGCGTTATGGATGGGACCCTCAAAACAGCTGTGAATCTTGATAATCTAACCCACCGATTGGACAGAAGTTCGCACGATATCCCCTAGGAGGGCGTCCAACAACTCTGTCAAACAATGTGAAGCCGAATAATTGATTACATAATGACCAGTGGTGTACCAACGCGTTGTTGACTTGTTCAATTTGTGAAACTTTTTCTCTTGAATAAGTTGTTCAGTTTTTCTAAAATTGTAATCATTTGCTTTCCTGTACATATACACCGCATCTACCGATTTCCGTGCCATTCGGATAAGTCCTTCATGGTACATCGTTTTCTTTTTTATCTTATAGAGTAAAATATTTTTTTTATTTTCTCTGTCATTTCCACTTCGCTACGATCCGCCTATGAAAGAATAGCCCTCGTACGTGTATTTACTATCAAAAACAGTCTTGATCACAATTTATTTTTTACAGTGACCGGTTTCGGCCACTACTGTGGTCATCTTCAGACATACAAGTCGTATAGAAATCTTTAATTAGAGGGCTACATCCATTAAAGAAAATACATAAAGTTATAAAGCTATAATACGATGAATCACCAATCAGTAAGAACCTCCTCCTGCTGGAGAATCACGACTGTAGAAGCCAGTGCACGTCTTACTATATATAATGGAGGCTGACGGAATGATGTCATTCCTAGTCAATGGGTTATAGGTCGAATAACAGTGTAAAATTTCTTAGTTAAAAGAACATTGTCAAGAAAGAGAAATAAACACACAGTTAACTTAGCTTATTTAACAGCTATTGTCAATTAAGAAGCGTTAAAAATATTTAAACATGTAGGATAAATGAACTTCGTTTTGACAGTATTGATCTGTAAGAATTATTATGTAAAGTCTCTTATTACACCAGTAAATCGTATCTGTGCAGCATGTACTATACATGTCACCTAAAGATTATTTGCAGCCTACTCACTGAAAATCGTTTCGATAAAGACATGTCAATAGCGCATCTTATGACGTGACAGTCTTTGACATTCCACTTTCGCAACAATTCAATTAGAAAGAAGCCTGCTGCCACTTTTTTGCACTGGTGTTTATTCTCACCATGGCAACCACTAGTTTGCCTATCGACTTTACAACAACTTCAGTGGAAAGAAGCCTGCTGCCTCACCTTTGGAACGGCGTCCAACTTCACCATGGTAACCAGTGGTTCTGAATGGTTCACTAAGAGGCTTTGAGAGGGCAACCCATGTACTGTCAAAACGAAGTTCATTTATCCTACATGTTTAAATATTTTACCGCTTATTAATTGATAATAGCTGTTAAATAAGCTGAGTTTGGTTCAAATGGCTCTAAGCACTATGGGACTTAACTTCTGAGGTCATCAGTCCCCTAGAACTTAGAACTACTTAGACCTAACTAACCTAAGGACATCACACACATCCCTGCCTGAGGCAGGATTCGAACCTGCGACCGTAGCGGTCGCGCGGTTCCAGACTGTAGCGCCTAGAACCGCTCGGCCAACCAGGCCGGCTAGCTGAGTTTAGTGTGTGTTTATTTTTATTTCTTGACAATGTTCTTACTCATTGGTAATTCATCGTTTTATAATGATTCAAATGGCTCTGAGCACTATGGAACTTAACTGCTGAGGTCATCAGTCCCCTAGAAATGGTTCAAACGGCTCTGAGCAGTATGGCACCTAACACCTGAGGTCATCAGTCCCCTGGAACTTAGAATTACTTAAACCTAACTAACCTAAGGACATCACACACATCCATGTCCGAGGCAGGATTCGAACTTGCGACTGTAGCGGTCGCGCGGTACCAGACTGTAGCGCCTAGAACCGCAAGGCCAGCCGAGGCGGCTAATGGTTTTAAAGCTTTATAACTTCATGTATTTCCTTTAATGTATGTAGACCTCTAATTAAAGCTTTGTATACGACTTGTAGATCTGAAGATGATCACAGTAGTGATCGAAACCGGTCATCGTAATAAGTAAATTGTGATCAAGTTTGTTTTTGATAGTAAATATTTGTAACACATTGATCACTGTCACTCTCATAAAGTATTCAAGAGTAATTACTCGTACGTGTGTGTTGTATCCTGCGTAATGTAGTGTTCGGTATTGTTCCACACCTAGGATGTAGGATCGACCTGCGCCAGTGGTTAGATGGCCATCTTGGACCCCCTGCTGGCTGGACCGCGGCTCAAGAAGGAGCTCCGCTGGGCCGGAAAGTTGGCCGCGGGGCGGAGACTGTACGAGTGTCAGGCGAGATCGGCGGCGCTCGGTGGCTGCGCGCCGGTCGATTACCCGGCGGCGGCTATCTGCGGCTGCAGCCGGTGGGGGCGGCGGGGGCGGCGGGGGCGGATTACAGAGTAATTAGAGGCACGCGGACGCCGGCCGGGGGACTCTGCTTGCCGCCCAATCTGCGCCAGGATTACAGGCCTAACCCCGGCAGCGGCCGGCCGCTCCGAATCTGGCGGCCGATAGCGGCTGCTCCCGCCGCGGTCTGCTGCCGCTGCGGAGGGTCAGCCCGACCACCGCCGGCCGCTGTCCATCCGGAGACCGCCGCTGTCAAACTGTCAGACCGCTTCGACACGATCGACTTCCTGTTCAAAACTGGCCACTCATTGCAGGTCAGCGCGGTGTGCCTAAGCGTAAGCAGCCGCCAGGCATATCGTGACTGGTTAAGCGACGTCGATGATTGACTGACTGTGCCGAATGTTGAGTTTTACAATCACGTGTATGATGCAGACTGCGCTGTCGTTTGCTAACATCGGAAGTTAACCATTCCTCATCTCGCTCACACCTGTTAAGAGGGTAATACTTATTAACGTTTAAAGGCCCACGAAACAACGTAAATGACGGGGAGACAAGTAATTTGATACGGCATACATGGGGTCGCCAATGTCGGGAAATACCCTACAAATGAATGAGAAGTCTTCAACATGTGACGTCACCAAATGACGTACCTCGCCACACATGAAGCGGTCGGGCTTGGGCGTGAAGGGTTGATTGAGCGATACAACATCTGCGTTCGACCAAACGGTGCCAGTTTCGAGCACAGTTTGTAAATGTTATCTGTTATAAACATAGAAGTTACAAAATTATTGTCCTCGATGTAACGAAGTTGTAACGTCCCATTTGAAAAATTATGAATTACTGTGCTGGTAAACTTGTATGTTATTTGATACAAAGACAGCTGAGTAAACCTGAACGTATTCGGACAAATGGTTCAAATGGCTCTAAGCACTATGGGACTTAACATCTGAGATCATCAATCCCCTGGAACTTAGAACTGCTTAAACCTAACTAACCTAAGGACATCACAGACATCCATGCCCGAGGCAGGATTCGAATCTGCGACCGTAGCGGTCACGCGGTTCCACACTGAATCGCCTAGAACCGCTCTGCCACACCGGCCGGCGTAGTCGGACAGTTCTCTCTTTACTTATTCTGATCATCACTAAACTGACACACAATATTTTTAGCGCAACGCAATCTGACTTTCAATAATCCCTACAAAAGAATGGCCCTGATGAACAATAACCTATACCTTTCATGAGTCACTTACCTCACAAAAATCTTCGTTACTCGAACTACTGCAATACAGCGAGCGCCAATATCGCCAGCTAAATAAAAGATTCTAACTACGGGAGGCACTAACTACTGATAGGCATAGTTAGGAAATGAAAGATTTTGATAGAGAACAAACAATGTACTTACCTTAATAATGTTCAAAAGTCATCGTATATATATCAGTTCATGATATCCAGTATTACAAATTTACTCTTTCTGATGGACAGACGTCGAGATCGTCCGCTCTCAAAATTCTGCCATCGCTCTCCCTACATCCACCACTGCTGGCGGATCACCTCCAACTGCGCAACGCTACGCGCTGTTCACATCCAACTGCCCAACACTACAATAGCGAGTATTCCAACAATGCCAACGAGCCACAGACTGCACACAACACAGTCAGTGATTTTCATACAGAGCGCTACATGGTGTTACCAACATAAAAATCTAAACAGCCTACTTACAAAGTAAACGCTCTTTTTATTTTGTGTTCTTCTCCTTTCGTCCGTTCTTTTTTTTTTTTTTTTTTTTTTTTTGTTTACTGATATTATTTCGTTAGGAAAACGTAGTTCATTTACTTGTAACCACGCAGTTCGGAAGCTTACACTCATTTAATTGCGGCGCTGTACAGTAGAGTCATTTGTACAGTACTGTGCTTTGTAATAAATCAGAAGAGACTGCAAGGCAGGTAAACAGAATAATAAGTCTTAACTCAATTCAAACCCACAACTGTGTAACGTAACGAAAAAAATGCCACCTGCCAGACACAAGATCGAACGCTGGGATCCATTCCTTAAAATCGCGCATGTGGGCCCAGAGCCACACCGAAATGAATACTTGACTTGGCTTTGGATTTTCAGGTGTGGAGGACCAATACGTTCAACTGCTGCATGTGCAGCGAGGTACATCGTTTGATGATGTCACGTGTTCAACATTCATCACCCACTTTTGGGGTCTTTTCCGACGTTTGCGACCCCATGCATCTTTATATTAAATTACTTGTCTCAGTCTCATTTGCATCGATTCGGATGTTTTACACATTGAAAGCAGTCACCCTCTATGCGTTTTTTCCTAACTACCTGTAGGATTACGAAAGATGACTGCTCTAAAACTAAAACACATAACGAGAAAACACAAAACAAGTTGATTCAGCTCCCCCTTTCGATACGTTTTATGCAACCTGTAATGCCTTCAAGTTCCAAGCATTCTCACTCGTTACATGCAAACTATTAGTCCTACAGAAAAAAATTAATTTGATCTTTTTTGTAGGAAATTTAAAGTAGTTAAATATTGTACTGGGACACGTTTTCGCTAGCGGCCATAGTTATCGAATGTTTCAATAAAAACGTACGAAAGTGACTTTCAAAGGAGTTTTTCTTGAATAACTCGAAAACTGTAGCCTCCAGCGAAGACGTAACTCACTACAAAATTTAATTACATTAAATTTACTACAAAAAGGTCCTGTTGATTTTCTTTGCAACATTAATACTTTACGTAGCGAGAGACAGAATAAAAAAAAAGCGCATATGGTTTTTGAGGGTATTGCGGGTTCCATAAAACCTATCGGCATCGGAGCTATATCTGTAGGTAGAACATCTCTCCAAATTCCTGTTTGTAAAACACTCTGCGGCGTCGTAGCAGAGCACACCACTACGTGGTAGAAGTGGGAGAACACGTATAAGCAGGGGTCTGAAGAAATTTCCAAAAACCATGAGAAATTCATGCTTGAATCAAAATCCAGGTGCCAGTCAAGCCTGAAGGTGGTGCTGTTGTGTTTAACCACGAATGGCATTGTGCGATATCAGTAAGGCTCAAGTGTCAGGTGTGGTCACAAGAATATGCCTGTAGTTATGCTGGTGCTAAGTGAATTCGAATGTGGACAATCTGTTGCTGCTTGTATGGTGGGTACTACTGCAACCGAGGTAACCAAGGCCTTTGACGTTCCAGAGGGCACTGAATGGAAGATCTGCAACAGAGTCTAATGTATACAGTCGCGACACTCACTGCCGTGAAAGCTGATACCACCATATAGTTGGAACGACACTAGCGCTCATAACAGCAAGAAGGCGAGCTGTGAGATTGATGTTTGTTTTTAAGTATTCTCTACACAATTAAGGAAGTGGTTACTATATTTTTGCTCTCGAGGCATTAGTAAATCATCGAGAGACATGAATTTTCGCGAGAAAGCTATAAAAACAGCCGAATTTCACTGTTTCAGTGACATAGGCTAAAACTTACTCGAGATGAAATATGGACGGATATATGCATAACAGCAGCTTATTCCGCTGAAAGGAAGACAATATAAACACTCGTTTTATGCATAAAAAGCATATATTTCTGTACTTGTTTGTCCTTATTATGATATTCACTTTCCTTTAAACGAATGCATTTGTAAATGTCATTTAGGCACTGGAAACCATAAGAACCCAAATCACAGAAACAAAATTTTCAGAAAAATTGATGTTTGTGAAAAAAAATCTGTATCCAAATTAACAGTGTCACGGGTTTGAGACTTGTTTTTTCATCAAGCCTCAACATTTTATATTTCCTATAAAAACGTGTACTCATTTTACATTACGATATTTTAGTTAATATTTAGGATTATTACTATTCATGTCAATCCAAAAAAATTTCATATTTAGGCCAGTTGTAATAGCGTCTTCTTGACTGTTGTGTTAATTGTAATTAATATGAAACTACAATCAGAACATAAGGAACAGCTACTGTATTCAGCACTCACACAATAACAACCTATCCCGGCACTTCATCGGCCTAGTTATCACCGTTTTCATAAAGATATTCTCTGGTCTGAGGTTCAGATAAAACAGACTGTTCGATCAAGGCATCAAATTTAGTAGTTTTCTTAAGTCTACGTATTCCTAGTTTGATCTATCCGGTTTTTAAGTCCTTTTGTTTCAAGGCTGGTATTTTCCCTCCCTCTAAGTATTTGACTAGGTTTAATAAGGCATCTAGAGACTGTGAGAAAAAGACAAACTGTGGTCCCCACTGATGTGAACTGAAGAAATTGGTGGCGTCCCATGACTCCAATGAAGAATGTACTACTTTAAACAGTAGTTCATGGCAACCTGCTGAAAATTTCAACTTTGTAAAGTTTCGGTGGTGTACGTTGTCCCCACGAATATCAAAGTTTAGTTAGATACTGACGTAGGTAACATTCTTCAAGGTTCTGAAATCCTCAGTGTCCATTTTACGCAGTGAATGCTGTAACCGTGGAAGGTGAGGTCATGGTGGGGCATTCTCTCAAGAGCTTCCATCTGTTATGAATTACAGGACGTCAGTGAGCGTTCCTTCGGCAGTGGAGATTTTGCTTTGAGCCCTTGTGGAAATGAACGTCAGAGAAATCGTTAACGGGTACAGCACTCATGAAGCAGGTTCACCATAAGATCAGGTTACCAGAGCCTCAATTTCTTTTGCTTCAAAAGCCAATGTTTTGATGATTCTTGCCGCTTTTCGCTCAGACGTATTAACAGTTGTGTAATTGATTTCTTTTGTGCTGGGAAATACTTTATTTTCGACGTTTTATTTTCACGTCTGTGTGATTTTACCTTCAGCTACGGTATTGCTGGCTATTTGGTACATTAAATAATGTAGGTATTGAATTCCAAACAAGTTTCCTACGTTCCAAACTCACTGATTTAACTGGATGTGTAGCGAACCAAACTTCATGTTGTTGAGTGGGTATACCACGTCTTTCTGCAGAAGGTCAGATTTTCTGCTGTGTATTAGCCATTTCTTTTTCTTAAGAAGGAAACGACATTCTTCACAAAATATCTCTACGATGCAAGAGAATCGTAAATAAACTTTCTTGTAATGTACCGTTTCAAACCTCCGAGGTTCCTTAGGGAACTAAACAAAGACAAATGTGGAGCCATTTTTTAGGTAGTGTCGGTTTTTATAACGCAGTATACACTCCCTATTGTAAAAAACTACATTACAAATCAATAGAAACCTTACTAGTCCCACTCATCCGATATTATATTCAACAATGTAGCTTTCTGTCCGTTTGGAGCGCTACTGTAGCAGTGTATAATAAAAATGAGCAGCATTGCCGTCAATGTATGTGTTAGACTGTGTTTGTACCGCATAGAGTGGAAAAATAGCGTCCGCTACGTCGCAACGCAGACTAAAGTGTGTGTTGAGTGACCGTGATGGTCAATCAGCCAAGGGAATTGTGGCATAAGGTAAGACGACAACAGTTGACAAAGTCACTGCACAATTGGATGCCATAGTTTCGAACTCTGACAGCACCAAAACAAAACGACGGGAGCTCCCCAAGCTGGAAATTGCAGAGCGAGCTATAACTTCAAAACCTCTCATTAGTGACGCAAATACCCGTAAGAGGAGAATGCAGTGCCTGAGCCATAAAATCTCGACTATAAAGATGCGGTATCACACATCGATATGATCCCGTCGGCATCGTAACAACGGAATTGCAAGTTTCTATGATGCGCCGACTGCGGCCGTGCAGGATCCAGAAGAACTGGTGTAACACACGCACTGCGGCACGCTTCTGGTGGCTCGGAACTAAGAGTGGCCTCTGCTGTTGCAATATACAGGTAGCACGACCAGCAGCAGCAACTCAACCCACACATGCTCAGACCCACCTTTACGACGCCTCTGTTCGTTCTTGATCCTTGTGGACACTGGGATAGTTGGACTCTGTTTCTTGCCGTGTTACTCGTAATAAGTCTTCGTATGTTTGGAGAAACACAAGTGAAGTAAATGTTCTCTTTGCTCTGTTACTTGTTTACTAATCATTTCTGCTCCTGTCCATCTTTCCTACGACTACAGCTGCCGCACCAGCCTGTAGCGTATCTCTCATTATTATTATTTATTTATTTGTTTATTTTTATTTCGTGAACGGTACAGAGTAACCCGCCGCTTTGAAATGTAAGTTGGCTCTGATGCTTACAAATCTAACAACAAAAATTTCTCGTTGTTACAATCTTATTGGTATGCAGTTGTCAATGCTTTTTTAAACAATATAAAGAATAAAATATATATAAAGATTTCCCTAATGTTACAGCGAATTGAATGCTTATCAACTGTTCAGATCGTTTTCAATAATTTGTTTCTGCCTAGTTGATGAGAATATAATTTATATAATGCAAATTTCAAAAAATAAAAAATAAATAAAATGTAATACAACGACTGTTATGAAACTAAGTTGTAATATTTAGAGGGAAGTGATATACTGTATTTGGATGTATAATATAGTCTAAGTAGCATGTTGGTTGATAATGGCCTATTCTACATATTTCAGATGAGAAAGTTTCGGCAGAACCTCAAGCTATTCTCATCTGAAATGGCTTGGGCTTCTGTATCTTTACTGTGTTTGTGTGTACTGCATATTACTGGAAGTGTTGCAAGTCAGGTCAGTACATGGTATACAGCAGCTGCTTCTTTGTCCTATTGTTGGTAGTTGTGGTATATTCTATGTGATACCTTAGAGACATACACCTGGAATTATGCAGACCAAATGCTGGTTGAGAATTTGATACATGGAATACATTAATTTTAGCTTTACACTAAAAATACACTTACGTTTGTAAATTTGTTAGTAGAAAAAGAACGTAGTCCATTGCTACTTGAATGCATTATTCCTTAAATAACTTAACACATTACATTCTTAGTTTTATACATACTTTATACTGGAAATACATTTGATGTATAAAATTCATTGATTGTAGCTTTGAATAGAGAAGATAATGTACTTCTGTCTGCACACAATAAGACGAGAAATACAAGACTGCATGTGTGCAGTATACTTTAAACACTATGCAATATGTCTTTGGGGAGGAGGAGCCTCGGAATAAAGTTCTCTTACCAAGTGACGTTGCCTGTTACTACAGTCTTAGTATGTGTTGTCAGTGTTTGTTTATTTTATGATTGTTACTGCCTGTTGTGTTTTCTGTGACTGTGTTGTGGCTCTGAGCACTATGGGACTCAACTTCTGAGGTCATTAGTCCCCTAGAACTTAGAACTAGTTAAACCTAACTAACCTAATGACATCACAAACATCCATGCCCGAGGCAGGATTCGAACCTGCGACCGTAGCGGTCTTGCGGTTCCAGACTGCAGCGCCTTTAACCGCACGGCCACTTCGGCCGGTGACTGTGTTGTGGCATGCAGTGTCAAGCATTGTTGGTTTCTGTCCCTTAGGTGTTGATCCCTTCTGAGTCACGTTCACTTAGTGTTCCTTTCTCGATTTCGGAATCTCTGGTCGAGCTTGTGTCCTCCCATGTGGTTTGTTGTGTTGTCTTTGCTTGTTTACGCCTCCTTCCGTATGTGTTTTGGCGCTTGTATTCTTCCTGCAGTGTGTTCGATACAATATCAGCTACGCTATTTATTGTGTTCCAGTCATCGGGATTACGTATTATTCTGACAATGTCTTGTCGTTCTGTATAGGTCTCACTTGCGCTAGCTCGCTGCATAGCAGTGTGACATGTTCTGGTGTCCCAGTTTCTCCGCAAACGCACACTTCATCGTTAGTTAGTCCCATGCGGCTAAAGTGTACCGGATACGGCCCCTGGCTGTCACGATATGGACTGTCCTCCAGCTTGGGTCGACATACTTCAGTCGTAATCTTTCCCGTACGTCAGGAAAAAAAGAATGTAGTCGGCGACCCCTGTCAAATGCGTCCCACTCTCCCTGCCATGTTTGAATCAACCATTGTTTCATTTGTGTTATGTTCATAATGTTGGTTCCCGTAATTTCGGTGACTTTATCGACCGTCCCTCTTAAGCCAGTAAAGTGCAGCTCTATAACGCATTGTTATATCTATAGGACAGGTTCCCATCACAACGCAAAGTGCCTCTAGTGACGTGGTGTTGAAGGTTCCGCTCATTCTCAGGAGTACATTACGTTAACCTCGTCCTGCAATTGTCTTGTTTGTCTGTATGTTCAGCCTGCGAGCCCAAGCACTTGCAGTGAAGCATGCGATGGATTCAAATATCGCAATGTGGTAGGTCCTTATCGTCTAAATAGGTAATTTGTACTGAGTTGTGTTGAGTCTCAGTTTTTGCATAATTTTGGAGGCTTTGTCAATTGTCAACTTGATATGATGGTTGAAAGTCTGTTTTTCGTCAAGATGCAGTCGTAGATAACTTGTCCTCTGTACTCTTGTATTGCCTAATTTTAGAACTGGATTCCTTTGTAGTGTCCCTCTGAGCAGTAAATATGCAGTTTTGTTGGAAGCAATTTTTATTTTCTTTGCTCCAAATGTTAATTTTCTGAAGCAGTTAAGTACCTTTTGTCTCTAGTACTGCTCTCGAGTTGGCTGACACCGCCACAAGAAGGTCATCTGCGTGCGCCACCACACCTCTTACACTGTCGTCACTGTCCAGGGTGTTCAGCAAGGGCTCGACTGGGATGTCCCACAATATCGAGCCCTGTGGCCATCCCTTCGTTACTCTCTTGACAACCTTGCGTATACCAGCCCTCCACACTGCCACTCTGCCTCTGCAGTAGTCGAGGAATCTATTGTAGATGTCAGCTGATAGCCTCATTTCCCTTAACCTGGCGAAGAGGGCCGGACATCACAGGTTGTCAAAAGCCCCGGCTATGTCGATTAGTATGGCGGCCACGTATTTGTCGCTAATACTATCTGTAACTGTCAGTGCTTGGCTGAAAGCGTCTTCTGTTGATCTACCTTCCCTGAAGCCGAATTGATGGGGCGTTAGGTCGAGGAAGTGTCTGTACGATTGTAAACGGTCATACAGGAGCCTTTCTTGTACCTTGGCGAGAGGTCTGGAATTCTGCCTGTTAGTAGTGCCTCATTGAACATGTTAGTAAGAAAAGGACTGATTTGTGTTACTGCTTGTTTTAATGTTTCTGAAATTATTTTGTCTGGGCCAGGTGCTTTTCGGTTTTTAAGCCTGCTGATTGCCGTCGCAACTTCTTCTTGCACGAATGGTATGGTTATACTGTCACATGTATGGTTGACTCATCCTCTCTCTTAGGTCAGTGTGATGTCGCTTGTCTTGTGTGGGGTCATCATCTGGGAAGAGCCTGTTGAGGAGATATTCTACTGTGCTCCTCCATACAAAGTTCAAATGGTTCAAATGGCTCTGAGCACTATGGGACTCAACTTCTGAGGTCATAAGTCCCGTAGAACTGAGAACTAATTAAACCTAACTAATCTAAGGATATCACACCCATCCATGCCCGATACAGGATTCGAACTTGCGACCGTAGCGGTCGCGCAGTTCCAGACTGTAGCGCCTAGAACCGCTCGGCCACTCCGGCCGGCGCTCCTCCATCCTCTGGTCATTGTGCCGTCAGCTTCTTTTAGTGTTGACAAAACTGTCAGTGTCTTAACTCTTTCTGTTTCTATCTTGAATGGTTGTCCCCAGATGTCGTTCTGTAGCTTGGTTTTGGTCCATTAGTCTTGCCTTGTTGTCTTTAGTATTTCTGTTTAGCGTTACGGTAATGGTCTAGTTTTATCTGTCTTTCAGAAGCTGTCTTTACTGTTGATAGCACTTCATATTGTACCACAAACCTTACCAGTTCTGTCATCCACAGTTGTTTCTGTCCCCATCCAGTTTTTGCCCATGATATAGCTGCTTCCCGTGTTTCATTGTGAGATCTCTCAGCACATGCGTATTGTAATCTGTACTGCCTTGAACAGTGTGTAGTGACGATGCCTCAACAGTATCTCGAACTTTTTGACAGTCGGCTCTTCCTATGAGTAAATTGTCCATGTTATACGTATTGACGTATCTGTCCGTGGTTATGACGATTGCGTTGTGGTCGCTGTGTGTGGCTCTGTCTAATACCCTCAACGTGTTGGAAGAGATTTTGCGTTCCCTACAGAAAGGTCTATGATACTTACACCACCGGCGTCTCCGCGGTAGGTAGGTGGCTGACCCTCCCTATTCAGTATGAAAAGAGGTTACATTCATGTACCACGTCGAGCACTAATTGCCCTCTGTCGGCAGTTCTGAGTTCCAGAAGGGAGATTTTGCTTTGGTATTGGTTAGAATGAGCAGCCTTTTTATTTCTGAGTGTCGTGCAATGTCTTTTGTTTTGTCCAAGAAATGTTCTATATTATACGAGTACTGAGCATAAATAGACGACATGAGCCATACATCCTTTCCGTCTGTTATTTCCGCTGTGGCAATGTGTTTAGTGCGAACCTGGGTGATCTGTGTTAGTATGAGGTTTTTATTAACTACTACTATCGTGGCTTTTGCCTTTGGATGTTATTGCTATTGTAATTGATGTGTTGGCAAATGTGCCAACACCTTGTAGATAGAGGAGGCCGAAATGCACGCTATCTAACGCAGACGGGCGTGAATTCTGGAACAGGATAAGTAGTGAATGGTAGCAAGAAAAGTATGCAGCTCCACGAATACTTAACTTTTATTCCTTGTGTGAATACAGCATTCTTGATGAGACATTTCATACGAGAACTATCAAACTATGTAAGGCTAATGGCGCCTTGCTAGGTCGTAGCCATAGACTTAGCTGAAGGCTATTCTAACTGTTTCTCGGCAAATGAGAGAAAGGCTTCATCAGTGTAGTCGCTAGCAAAGTCGTCGTACAACTGGGTCGAGTGTTAGTCCGTATCTCGAGACCTGCCTTGTGGTGGCGCTCGGTCTGCGATCTCACAGTGGCGACACGCGGGTCCGACATGTACTAAATGGACCGCGGCCGATTTAAGCTACCACCTAGCAAGTGTGGTGTCTGGCGGTGACACCACAGTAATGTAATGGGAGCCCTGAAGTCTTCCCGCATCGCAGAAAAGATTCCTGAACGCAGGCCATGTCTGCTTTTGTTTCTTCTAAGAGCCTACCTAGTTCCATGTTTACTTGGGTACTGCCCTGGCAATTTAGTTGTATTACCTTGAGAAGGGTTATCTAGTGAAAGAAACACACTTGGTTGTGGTCTCTTTTAAATCCAGAAACACGCGTCCATGTCGTCTCACGAAGTCCTTGTATACTTTCGCGAGGCTTAGGCCCTCTCCTCTTCACGCACATGCCTCCCCTAAAAGCTTACATAGTTCCTTGGGTTCGTAGGCAGATTTTCAACTCTTAGGATCATCCTGTCAGTTTGTTCTGTAGTTGAGAAGCAGATTTTATCCCCGTCTTCATGATTAGTTCGTATTACATAGCGATGTTTGAAATATATTCTTGTTTTCTAGTCCGCTAAGCCGTAGGTTAGCTTCTAAGTTTTCGTACTTTCCGTGATTAACGGTATTCAGCTTAGAGTCCTTGGTTGTGTCTGGTTGGTGTTATTGGCTGTTTGTTTGTTGCTCCGATTTCGAGTAACATTCTGTTTCCGTAATTGTTAGGGAATTCGATATTACGAAATCCACAGTGTGAAAAGTGTGCCGACAACACCAATTTTCAGGCATTACATCTCACCACGGGCAACCCAGAGCTAGACGGGTCTTCACTTGACAACCTGAGCAGCGGCGCATGCATAGAGTTGTCAGTACTGACATATAAGCAACACTTTCTGAAATAACCGCAGGAAACAATGTGACGCATGCGATGAAAGTATTCGATAGGCCAGTGCGGTGAAATTTGGTGTTAATGGGATACGGCAGCAGACGATCGACGCAACTGCCGTTGCTAACATGACATAGTCTGCAGCGCCTCTCCTGGTCTGGTGACCCTAGATGTCCAGAAAACGGTGTCCTGGTCAGATGAGTCCCGATCTCAGTTGGTAAGAACTAATGGTAGGGTTCGAGTGTCGGTCAGACCCCATGGACGCAATTTGTCAACAAGTCACTGTGGAAGCTGGTGGTGGCTTCATAATGGTGTGGGCTGTTTTTACATGAAATAGACTGGGTCCTCTGGTCCAACTGAACCGATCATTAACTGGAAGTGGCTATGTTTGTAGTTGGAGACCATTTGCAGCTGTTCATGGACTTTATGTTCCCAAACACGGACGGAATTTTTATAGATAACAATGCTCCATGTCACTAGGCCACAATTGTTCGCGATTGGTTCGAAAAACATTCTGGATAGCTCGAACGAATGATTTCGCCATCCAGATCACCCGACATGTATCCTAGCACATATTTGTGGGACATAATCGGGAGGTCAGTTCGTGCACAAAATTCTGCCCGACAATGGAGAGTTATGAAGGCAGCAAGACCTCCAACGACTTTTTGAGTCCATGCCATGTCGAATTGCTGCGCTTGGCCGAGCAGTAGGAGGTCCGACACGATATTAGAAAGTATCCCATGAGTTTTGTCACTTCATTGTATTCTGACCAAATGTGTCATCTTTGTGTATAGCTTTTGCGGCGTTGATCTCTGAAAACCTGAGGATACTTATGAATAACGTACTAATAATGGATTTTGTGCTGCCGCGCGGGATTAGCCGAGCCGTCTTAGGCGCTGCAGTCATGGACTGTGCGGCTGATCCCGGTGGAGGTTCGAGTCCTCCTTCGGGCATGGGTGTGTATGTTTGTCCTGAGGATACTTTAGGTTAAGTTTAGGGACTGATGACCTGAGCACTTAAGTCCCATAAGATTTCACACACATTTGAACTTTTTTTTTTATTTTGTGCTTGTTTCTTTCTTAATCTTTATTGCGTTGTTTGCTTTCTTTTTGAGAGCCAGTGCGAAAGTTGCACGAGGGCGTGGTACTTGTCCTACTAGCATACTCCCAAAGGGGAGACGACATATCCAATAGCGAAAAGACACGTGGTGATTTCAGAAAGTAAATTACGAATGTTGTCCCACTCAAAGACGATTGCACAACAAGAACGCTGCATTGTCAGAAGAAAGTACATGTTCTCCCTTTCCAACAATTAGACCCAGCCGGCCGGGGTGGCCGAGCGGTTCTAGGCCCTACAGTCTGGAACCGCGCGACCGCTACGGTCGCAGGTTCGAATCCTGCCTCGGGCATTGATGTGTGTGGTGTCCTCAGGTTAGTTAGGTTTAAGTAGTTCTACGTTATAGGGGACTGATGACCTCAGAAGTTGAGTCCCATAGTGCTCAGAGCCATTTGAACCAATTAGATCCAGGCCGCACAGACTTGGTGGTGCTGGCAGGGGAGTTTAGATGTTCCCCCATGTGATTTCCAACTTTTAGGAAAACCTCAAAGAACGTCTGCAACTTTCGATGCTCTACTGTTATATATCATCACTTGACAGAATCTCTTTTGTCCATTCTCAATTTTTTTAACTTCATCTTCCATATTTGCCTTATGTCACGAGTGCTCGCATGAGGTCTTTTCCTTATTCAGCGATCGCTACTTACCGATCTCTTAAGAGATTATTACCTAGAATAACAGGTAATGATCTCTTTGCGTCCTGATTAATTACGTGTGTGGGTGTCGTTGGATATGTACTGATGCATCTCTATGAATAAAGCTGTGCTGTCCCCTTCCATCACAATTTCTAACATCAACGCGGAAAGTGGCAACCAAACTGGTATTAAAAAATGGCTCTGAGCACTATGGGACTTCTGAGGTCATCAGTCCCCTAGCACTTAGAACTACTTAAACCTAACTAACCTAAGGACATCACACACATCCATGCCCGAGGCAGGATTCGAACCTGCAATCGTAGCGGTCGTGCGGTTCCGGACTGTAGCGCCTAGAACCGCTCGGCCACTCCGGCCAGCTAAAACTGGTATTAAGTTGATGTGTAGAATCTATGAGCCTAGCGACATACCATCACACTTTCGTAAAAAATATGATCGACACAATTCCGGAAATGTCAAGAGCTGATAAGTGCGAAACCTATCGTAAAATTCCAGCTTAACAGTTCACGCATCCAAGCTGTTGAGAAAAATAATATTCTGAATAACAGAAAAGGAAATTGAAGATTTGTCAAACAACGGCCAGTTTGGCTTTAGGAATGAGCAATCCTGACATTGCACTTGATAGTGTAACCACGACTGAAGAAACATCAAGGCACATCCATAGGATGCGTCGACCTGTAATCTGGTAATTATGAGAAAAATAGGAGTAAACTATACGAGAAGAGAGGTAATATACAAGGGCGATTCAGAAAGTAAGGAACGTTTTGGTATTTAAAAAAAACTAAGTACAAGAAATACATTTTATTATATACATCTGAAAGAGCGACTGGCATACTACTTTTCCACATAGTCACCAAACACATTGAAACACTTATCATAGCGGTGGACAAGCTTTGAAAGACCTTCGTCGTAAAATTCTGCCGCCTGAGACTTCGGCCAGTGAGTCACACCCGCCTAGAGTTCCGCGTCATCATCTGAGCGCTGCTTTGCAAGCCAGTTCTTCATCTTGAGAAACAAGTGAAAGTCGCTTGGTGCAAGATTTGTGGTAGGTCTCCAGAAATGTCAACGTTGCCCCCATTCGCTGTTCTTTATGTTGCTCTGTAAGCATTTTCGGCACCCATCGTGCACAAAATTTGAGGTAGCCTAGCTTTTGAGTGACAATTTCAAACAACAAAGTCCGTGAAACTTGTGGAAAGGAAGCGAAAGCTTCCTTATTGTGAAGCGACGGTTTTCACGAATCGTTTCATCAGCCTTAGCGACGAGATCGTCATGCACAATTCTCGGGTGTTCACTCTTCTCTTCATCATGATCGTTGGTTTGGCCATTTTTAAACCGAATGCACTATTTCCGGGTGGAAGATTCACTCATTACGTTGTTTCCGTACACTTCGCACAGTTCACGATAAATTTCTATAGGTTTTAGGTTTTTTGCCAACTACACCCGTATCATAGACCGCACCTCACAACTGGCGGGATTTTCGATCGCAGCGCACATTTCAAATTCGAATATCGAAAAAACCAGACGCGCAGAGATGTTCCCGCTGTTACGGATGGATGCCTACTGAGCTGCCGAGCACGCACGTGCCAAAATATACGCGATCGGCGCACGGCTAGCTGCGTCAGTCGGAAACGTTCCCTATTTTCTGAATAGCCCTCGTACAATATGTACAAGAACCAGGAGGGAACAATAAAATAGGAAGAGCAAGGATGTAAGAGAGAGATACAGTCTTTTGCCTCTACTCTTGAATCTATGCATCAAGAAGCAATGATAGAAATAAAAGAACGTTTCAAGATTGAGGTTAAAATTCGGGGTGAAAGGATATTTTCTGATTGCTGGCATCAATGAAGGTGAAAAAGAATTACGGGATTTGTTTAACGGAATGAAGACTCTAGAGAGTATAGAATATGGACTGAGAATAAACGGAAAAAAGGCGATAGTAATGAGAAGTAGCAGAAATGAGAGCAGCGAGAATTTTAACATCAGAACTGGTGATCACAAAGTTAAGAATTTCTGCTACCTTGGAAGGAAAAAAGCCCCTGATGGACGAAACAAGGAGGGTATGAAAAGGAGACTAGCACAGGCAATGAGAGCATCCTTGCCCAAAAGAAATCTAGTAAGACTGTTGAATATTAGGTGGGCTGCAATGATAAAGAATGAGGAGGTGCTCAACAGAATCAGTGAAGATATGAACATGCGGAAGACAATGAAGGGACAGGGATGACAGAACATGTATTAAGGTATTAGCAGGTAACTTCCATGCTAGTAGCGGAGGCCGTCGAGGAAGACAGAAAGTGAAATAACGTACCGAAAGTCTGCCTAACTTCATAATGTTAAGGACTGAAAATGAAAAAGCAAAATATATATTCAATGGTCAGTATGTAAAAGACCAATTCATAGCCGGCCGAGGTGGCCGGGCGGTTCTAGGCGCTTCAGTCGGAACCGCACGGTTGCTCCGGTCGCAGGTTCGAATCCTTCCTCGGGCATGGATGTGTGTGATGTCCTTAGGTTAGTTAGGTTTATGTAGTTCTAAGTTCTAGGGGACAGATGACCTCAGATGTTAAGTCCCATAGTGCTCAGAACCATTTGAACCATTTCAACCAGTTCATAACTCTACTAATTATTGAAGTTATAAAGCGTAGTAAACAAAGTGGGCATGCTACCTAATTTTGTTATAGCATATCTAATTCTGTGACACTATATACTTCGAGATAGTTTGCTTAATTCCGTGATAATTTTCTTTCATACTGTTGAAGTTCACTTAACGCACATTTCATTTATTTTCAACGTCGGTATCGGCAACAACTGCACATAAATGCAGTAGCATCAGGCGAATCCATGCGCTGACAACATTCATGAAGCCAACGCAGACAAAAACGATACCCAATCCAAGCACTTTTTTCTTTGCATGGCTGTATTACTCTCTTTACGAGTGACACAAATGTGATTAGTTCCTCTGTTCTTTGACTTCTGTTTTCCCTTAGGCACTGATTTCACTGTGCTACGGTGGTTAGTTGTGCGTTCGTTTAACTTTTAGGCCAGATCCTATTTCCTGCATTTCTATTATGAAATTAACTAACTTCCAGTTCACTCGTAAAGGCAAATAGTCTACGCATCACTCTCGTCTACATAGTATTGAAAGTGCAGCCTTGTATACCGACCACTTTTCTTCCAAAACCTCCTCCAGTGCTCGACGTATGTCATCAGGTGAATGTCCGCCCCGATAACTGAGTGGTCAGCGTGACGGGTTGCCGTCCTAGGGGCCCGGGTTCGATTCCCGGCTGGGTCGGGGATGTCCTCCGCTTAGGGACTGGGTGTTGTGCTGTCTTCTTCATCATTTCATCCCGATCCGGCCCGCAGGTCGCCGAATGTGGCGTCGACTGTAATAAGACCTGCACCAAGGCGGCCGGACCTGCCCCGCAAGGTGCCTCCCCGCCAATGACACCAAACGCTTATCTCATTTCCATCAGTTGACCAGGATTGTCTCCTTTTGCCCACATATTTTGGCTTGTCTTTCTTCGCACATTTGCTTACAGATGGAGCCATTTCTTCTGAAATGGACACGAAACTTAAGGGTTGTTAACGTTTTCTTAAACGAATGATTCAGTAACAAGGCATTCAAATCCAACTATGATGACTAATATTACAAGTATGTTCCATTCGTAATACAGCTGCATACAGATGTATAACTAATTACTTGAACAACTTACTTTAATGCGCTTGTATTACAAGATCAGCGCAGTAAACGACGTATTTCCCTCCACAAAGCAAAAAATAAATTTCCTGTTCCGCACACAGCATTCATTACCGACCAGAATGTCTTTACAGCGTGACAATATTCCTCCCATCTGTTGTGGATTGTTGTAACTGTGTGTAGAACGCCTGCCTTACTTAAGAACAAAAAGTGTATCTTATATCACGAAATAAAGTATGTCACAGAGTTAGGTAGATTTACCCTACGTACATCAAGTAAATTGATGCGAGGTGTAAGCACTGCTCTCAGATGAAGCGGAATTTGTGGCGGACTGCGTCGAAGCGTTTAGAAGACATAATTCAAAACAGTTTCCTCCTGTCCTCAATTTTAATTATGGTTGGCTACAACCACTATCACAAAGCGTGCCTCGAAAGCGAATACGGCGCGCAGTAGGAGAAAGGTTTGATGCTTTCGACAATGGTGAGGACAGCAAAATGAAGTTGTCCGTATTTAAGCCACACATGTCAGAAATTGTAGACCTGTTTTCAAAGTGTTCCTCATTCTATTCCTCATCAACTGAGCACGTATGTAACTTTTCTTTCACTGCCTTTGCAAAACCAAGAAGTCCTACTTGAGATGCATAATGCTCATGTAACGAGCACAGTTTATTCGATGTTTCATAGGTACCCCTGCCACGATTAATTTCTCTCATACGCCCCCTCCCCTCCTGGTGCAGTTTACAAGCCGAGTGCCGCGCGACACACGTGCTGGATAGCATCGACCTGGAACCTCCTCCCTCCCTCCCTCTCCAGCGCCCGTGTGACGGATTACAGCCAATTCACTGGCTTTTCTGCGCAGCCCCTCATCCTCCTGGTCCCGAGCCACCGTCCAGCCTGCTTCCCATGCTAGGATTAAATCCCCAGAGAGTCGGTAGGGCAGTAGCGTAACGGAATCGAGGCTCACCAGATTGCACGGCCCACCTCACAGACTGAAAATGGAAACGTGGTAATCCAATACTGAATACACCAAGTACATTAGCGTGCTACACTTACATCACCTGTTTCCCCTCTTGTAAGTCAATGGCTGTCTCGGGCTACATGACGTTCAACGGCCTTACAAATGTGAAAAAGGAGATGATGAAAAACCAATTTGTTCTGACATCCTACAGGATCTTCTTCTCTTGATTTTTTTTATTTTCAGTGCAAGCAATGTTTATTTCGGAATGTAGTTTGCCGTAAGTGCGGGTAAGTTACGAATTTATGAGCTAAAACATCGCAATAGTTACGAATTTATGAGCTAAAACATCGCAATGGAAGTAATATGAGAAAAAGAGAATGAATTTCTTTAAAAGATGAATAACAATATGTATACTCAGTGAAGTGGAATATCTTTTTTGTTTGACATGTGACAATAGGGACAACATATTTGGGAACAGATGAAATACGCTGTCAGTAGACGGAAGGGCGGTCTGTTAACACTGTGACGAAATTACCACCAGTGAGATAAACATAAATTGTCACGAGGGCCAGAGAGAACGGCACATTTGAGTCAGCAGCCTCTTGACGATTTGGAAGCTATAATTTTCAAATAAAGAGAATAACATTTGTTTATGTAACATTTTACTGCTGGTCATAAGCGCACAGAATAGCATGACTGTGGGGAGTGCAACCATTGTTCGTAATTATTTATACTGGAAATGCAATTTAACTATCTTCTGTTCCAACCTTTGTCTCAGAGACTCCAGTCGGAGATGAACGTACAAAAGTACGTAAATTGGTATATACGAACAAAAGGAGATCTACTCTTATAAGGCAATTGGCAATGTTAAAGATGATGCAAGAAAACAACATTATTTTGAACATAAATTAATAATCCTCTATGTCACAAATGTGTGAAACTATAATTATTCTGTGTAACAGATTGACTTATCCTTACGAAATGTAATGAAAATGGAATAATAATATATTCAAAAACATTTTCTAATCTCGATCTGCCTAATAATGCTGTACTATACAATGTTCAATACATGATACCTATCATACAAATACATTTTTAAAATGTCATAGCAATTATTGGCCAGACATTTGTCAGTAAACTAACATTTTACTCTCATTTAAGTATACGGCCGGAAGAGTCAGTCCTCAGGAATTGTGAAACGAACGTTGTCGTCCAGGAACGTGTGCCACAAAGAACGCAGATTCGTCACGAGATGGTAAAATTCACAGACGTCTATTGTGCTGAATGAGACCTAAGCGTTGTAGTGCGCGAGTGAGACAGACGAGAACCTACGTCATAGGGAAGCCCCGTAGAAGCTTTTTGTGACCAAGGAGGCGTAAGTGTTAAATATGGCGGACCTAAGATTGGCCATAAAGGGAAACATTTATTAAAACTATTTAATTCTGTAGTAATTCAGGGAATGAAGCCACAGTAGTTTAAATCAAGCATCCTTCATAAATTTTCACGGTGATCCCAATAAGACTTAAATATTATCATATCTATATCCGGCAGTAGTCGGACGACCTCAGAATACTTCTCCCGCAGATGGAGACGAAACGTTAGGTGGGAATTTTATGCATCGACCATGGAACCTCAGCCCGGAAATTTCAACTGCAGACGTATCTACACTCCTGGAAATTGAAATAAGAACACCGTGAATTCATTGTCCCAGGAAGGGGAAACTTTATTGACACATTCCTGGGGTCAGATACATCACATGATCACACTGACAGAACCACAGGCACATAGACACAGGCAACAGAGCATGCACAATGTCTGCACTAGTACAGTGTATATCCACCTTTCGCAGCAATGCAGGCTGCTATTCTCCCATGGAGACGATCGTAGAGATGCTGGATGTAGTCCTGTGGAACGGCTTGCCATGCCATTTCCACCTGGCGCCTCAGTTGGACCAGCGCTCGTGCTGGACGTGCAGACCACGTGAGACGACACTTCATCCAGTCCCAAACATGCTCAATGGGGGACAGATCCGGAGATCTTGCTGGCCAGGGTAGTTGACTTACACCTTCTAGAGCACGTTGGGTGGCACGGGATACATGCGGACGTGCATTGTCCTGTTGGAACAGCAAGTTCCCTTGCCGGTCTAGGAATGGTAGAACGATGGGTTCGATGACGGTTTGGATGTACCGTGCACTATTCAGTGTCCCCTCGACGATCACCAGTGGTGTACGGCCAGTGTAGGAGATCGCTCCCCACACCATGATGCCGGGTGTTGGCCCTGTGTGCCTCGGTCGTATGCAGTCCTGATTGTGGCGCTCACCTGCACGGCGCC
Source organism: Schistocerca americana (assembly GCF_021461395.2). Classification (NCBI taxonomy): domain Eukaryota; kingdom Metazoa; phylum Arthropoda; class Insecta; order Orthoptera; family Acrididae; genus Schistocerca; species Schistocerca americana. The sequence goes on from NC_060126.1 coordinate 184,672,664, forward strand.
AAACACGCATACGACCATCATTGGCACCAAGGCAGAAGCGACTCTCATCGCTGAAGACGACACGTCTCCATTCGTCCCTCCATTCACGCCTGTCGCGACACCACTGGAGGCGGGCTGCACGATGTTGGGGCGTGAGCGGAAGACGGCCTAATGGTGTGCGGGACCGTAACCCAGCTTCATGGAGACGGTTGCGAATGGTCCTCGCCGATACCCCAGGAGCAACAGTGTCCCTAATTTGCTGGGAAGTGGCGGTGCGGTCCCATACGGCACTGCGTAGGATCCTACGGTCTTGGCGTGCATCCGTGCGTCGCTGCGGTCCGGTCCCAGGTCGACGGGCACGTGCACCTTCCGCCGACCACTGGCGACAACATCGATGTACTGTGGAGACCTCACGCCCCACGTGTTGAGCAATTCGGCGGTACGTCCACCCGGCCTCCCGCATGCCCACTATACGCCCTCGCTCAAAGTCCGTCAACTGCACATACGGTTCACGTCCACGCTGTCGCGGCATGCTACCAGTGTTAAAGACTGCCATGGAGCTCCGTATGCCACGGCAAACTGGCTGACACTGACGGCGGCGGTGCACAAATGCTGCGCAGCTAGCGCCATTCGACGGCCATCACCGCGGTTCCTGGTGTGTCCGCTGTGCCGTGCGTGTGATCATTGCTCGCAGTGTCCGGAGCAAGTATGGTGGGTCTGACACACCGGTGTCAATGTGTTCTTTTTTCCATTTCCAGGAGTGTATAATGGTTTAGGATTTATTGTTAAAGTGAAAGTAACAAGTTTTGTAACAAAACCTGAATGCAAAAATCTGAACGTTTTGGTTAATCTTAACAATCGACATTTCATATAGAAGCGCATCATTAAAATGACAAACAATGTAAATATCAACTCTATAACTTTATTTGTTTAATAGATATAGTGAATTTAAATTATCAGCATGTTCAGTTAAGCATCAGATCATCATATTCTCCACACAAAACACATTGAACGACGACAGCATGACACCTTATTGAATAATCATGTAATAGAATATTTGTTCTAAAGTTTAGTACATAATACTTACTTTTGTTCTTTACATACTTATCAGTAAGCACACAGATGCAAGGCTACTGCCCATGACACTCAAAATTAAGAAGGAAATTGATTGGTTTTATGTAAAAGAATTCAACGTTTATTATGTAATGGATAAAATTGTTACATTCTTTAGAACGTGAAAGTGGTCAAGCTTTGATTATTTAGATATATGTTAAAATATAAAAATATGTAGAGTAAGCTGTAGCCAATCAGGTGGATGATTTCAGGAAAGGGAACTGCCCTAGTCAGTTGAGCGAGGATGTTCGGCGCGCGGGAAAACGCGGCCGGGGACGGGCAGAGAGACAGTGCTGGTGGGGACGCGAAAGCGGACGGTCGGCTTTTAGGCAGCTAGCAAGTGAAACGACTTATAAAATTTCGCGTTTTGTGGTATCGCGGGACTTACTCTCTGAGCGGTGAGCAGTTGCGCACCTGGTGTGAATTCTAACTTTTTGGGTAAATAACAAGGTGGAGTGCGTGCGTGTGAATTCTTATGGGACCAAACTGCTGAGGTCATCGGTACCTAAGCCTGCACACTACTTAACCTAACTTACACTAAGGACGACACTCACACCCAAGCTCGAGGGAGGACTCGAACCTCTGACAGGGACAGCCGCCCAGACTGTGACAAGACGCCTTAGACCACGTGGCCAAGGTGGAGTTCAAAAATGGTTCTGAGCACTATGGGACTTAACATCTTTGGTCATCAGTCCCCTAGAACTTAGAACTACTTAAATCTAACTAACCTAAGGACTTCACACAACACCCAGTCATCACGAGGCAGAGAAAATCCCTGACCCCACCGGGAATCGAACCCGGGACAAGGTGGAGTATTGTACTTATATTTCACGATGAGATTGTGGATGATCGAACTGAGACAAATGAATACGCGATCGAGGGTAACAGTAACTCTAAATACGACCACTTTACTATTAGTTTGCTCCCTGAATAAACATTATTCTGACCATCGCAACTGTGTGGCCTACATCACTTATGGGTCATTAATTTAGTTCCCGATATTATTATTACTGTTATTATGTGTTATATTACCTTTGTATTTCGCAAACTTGCCATCAGCCAGACAATTTAACCAAAGACTCACAAGTGTCTAATTTAGGGTGTGTAATGCGACACATGCGATTCAACCCCTAGACGAGTTCGAGCCAAGACATTTAGACAAAGCGTAATTGCATGTGAGCCCGAACATCTTTGGGATGTTAGCTCGAACATTTCAGAAATATTCATAAAGACCAGTTATCAATTAAACGCAAATTACCTGTCATAGCACGGAAATAATTACAAAACCTTAACCATGTGGAGTTGTTAAACGTACTTACTACATTCAATAAGTGTGATCAGTTGTAAGATTTTAGTTACATAGTCAGTGACCCCCCATGAACCATGGACCTTGCCGTTGGTGGGGAGGCTTGCGTGTCTCAGCGATACAGATGGCCGTACCATAGGTGCAACCACAACAGAGGGTATCTGTTGAGAGGCCAGACAAACATGTGGTTCCTGAAGAGGGGCAGCAGCCTTTTCAGTAGTTGCAGGGGCAACAGTCTGGATGATTGACTGATCTGGCCTTGTAACATTAACCAAAACGGCCTTGCTGCGCTGGTACGGCGAACGGCTGAAAGCAAGGGGAAACTACAGCCGTAATTTTTCCCGAGGACATGCAGCTTTACTGTATGATGGCGTCCTCTTGGGTAAAATATTTCGGAGGTAAAATAGGCCCCCATTCGGATCTTTGGGCGGGGACTACTCAAGAGGATGTCGTTATCAGGAGAAAGAAAACTGCCGTTCTACAGATCGGAGCGTGGAATGTCAGATCCCTTAATCGGGCAGGCAGGTTAGAAAATTTAAAAAGGGAAATGGATAGGTTAAAGTTAGATATAGTGGGAATTAGTAAAGTTCGGTGGCAGGAGGAACAAGACTTTTGGTCAGGTGATTACAGGGTTAAAAATACAAAATCAAACAGGGTAATGCAGGAGTAGGTTTTATAATGAATAAAAAAATAGGAGTGCGGGTTAGCTACTATAAACAGCATAGTGAACGCATTATTGTGGCCAAGATGGACACAAAGCCCATGCCTACTACAGTAGTACAAGTTTATATGCCAACTAGCTCTGCAGATGGTGAAGAAATAGATGAAATGTATGACGAGATAAAAGAAATAATTCAGGTAGTGAAGGGAGACGAAAATTTAATAGTCATGGGTGACTGGAATTCGTCAGTAGGAAAAGGAAGAGAAGGAAAAATAGTAGGTGAATATGGATTGGGGGAAAGAAATGAAAGAGGAAGCCGCCTTGTAGAATTTTGCACAGAGCATAACTTAATCATAGCTAACACTTGGTTCAACAATCATAAAAGAAGGTTGTATACCTGGAAGAATCCTGGAGATACTAAAAGGTATCAGATAGATTATATAATGGTAAGACAGAGATTTAGGAACCAGGCTTTAAATTGTAAGACATTTCCAGGGGCAGATGTGGATTCTGACCACAATCTATTGGTTATGAACTGCAGGTTGAAACTGAAGAAACTGCAAAAAGGTGGGAATTTAAGGAGGTGGGACCTGGATAAACTGAAAGAACCAGAGGTTGTAGAGAGTTTCAGGGAGAGCATAAGGGAACAATTGACAGGAATGGGGGAAAGAAATACAGTAGAAGAAGAATGGGTAGCTCTGAGAGATAAAGTAGTGAAGGCAGCAGACGATCAAGTAGGTAAAAAGGCGAGGGCTAATAGAAATCCTTGGGTAACAGAAGAAATATTGAATTTAATTGATGAAAGAATAAAATATAAAAATTCAGTAAATGAAGCAGGCAAAAAGGAATACAAACGTCTCAAAAATGAGATCGACAGGAAGTGCAAGAAGGCTAAGCAGGGATGGCTAGAGGACAAATGTAAGGATGTAGAGGCTTGTCTCACTAGGGGTAAGATAGATACTGCCTACAGGAAAATCAAAGAGGCCTTTGGAGATAAGAGAACCACTTGTATGAACATCAAGAGCTCAGATGGAAACCCAGTTCTATGCAAAGAAGGGAAAGCAGAAAGGTGAAGAAGTATATAGTCTATACAAGGGCGATGTACTTGAGGACAATATTATGGAAATGGAACAGGATGTAGATGAAGATGAAATGGGAGATACGATACCGCGTGAAGAGTTTGACAGAGCACTGAAAGACCTGAGTCGAAACAAGGTCCCGGGAGTAGACAACATTCCATTAGAACTACTGATGGCCTTGGGAGAGCCAGTCATGACAAAACTCTACCATCTGGTGAGCAAGATGTATGAGACAGGCAAAATACCCTCAGACTTCAAGATGAATATAATAATTCCAATCCCAAAGAAAGCAGGTGTTGACAGATGTGAAAATTACCGAACTATCAGTTTAATAAGTCACAGCTGCAAAATACTAACGCGAATTCTTTACAGACGAATGGAAAAACTGGTAGAAGCGGCCCTCGGGGAAGATCAGTTTGGATTCCGTAGAAATGTTGGAACACGTGAGGCAATACTAACCTTACGACTTATCTTAGAAGAAAGATTAAGAAAAGGCAAACCTACGTTTCTAGCATTTGTAGACTTAGAGAAAGCTTTTGACAATGTTGACTGGAATACTCTCTTTCAAATTCTGAAGGTGGCAGGTATAAAATACGGGGAGCGAAAGGCTATTTACAATTTGTACAGAAATCAGATGGCAGTTATAAGAGTCGAGGGGCATGAAAGGGAAGCAGTGGTTGGGAAAGGAGTGAGACAGGGTTGTAGTCTCTCCCCGATGTTATTCCATCTGTATATTGAGCAAGCAGTAAAGGAAACAAAAGAAAAATTCGGAGTAGGTATTAAAACCCATGGAGAAGAAATAAGAACTTTGAGGTTCGCCGATGACATTGTAATTCTGTCAGAGACAGCAAAGGACTTGGAAGAGCAGTTGAACGGAATGGACAGTGTCTTGAAAGGAGGATATAAGATGAACATCAACAAATGCAAAACGAGGATAATGGAATGTAGTCAAATTAAATCGGGTGATGCTGAGTGAATTAGATTAGGAAATGAGACACTTAAAGTAGTAAAGGAGTTTTGCTACTTAGGGAGTAAAATAACTGATGATGGTCGAAGTAGAGAGGATATAAAATGTAGACTGGCAATGGCAAGGAAATCGTTTCTGAAGAAGAGAAATTTGTTAACATCGAGTATAGATTTAAGAGTCAGGAAGTCGTTTCTGAAAGTATTTGTATGAAGTGTAGCCATGTATGGAAGTGAAACATGGACGATAACTAGTTTGGACAAGAAGAGAATAGAAGCTTTCGAAATGTGGTGCTACAGAAGAATGCTGAAGATAAGGTGGGTAGATCACGTAACTAATGAGGAGGTATTGAATAGGATTGGGGAGAAGAGAAGTTTGTGGCACAACTTGACTAGAAGAAGGGATAGGTTGGTAGGACATTTTCTGAGGCATCAAGGGATCACCAATTTAGTATTGGAGGGCAGTGTGGAGGGTAAAAATCGTAGAGGGAAACCAAGAGATGAATACACCAAGCAGATTCAGAAGGATGTAGGTTGCAGTAGGTACTGGGAGATGAAGAAGCTTGCGCAGGATAGAGTAGCATGGAGAGCTGCATCAAACCAGTCTCAGGACTGAAGACCACAACAACAACAGTCAATGACAGCATGATTTTTTGCGAAACAGACAGTTCTGATAGCAGATATTCGTAGAAATCTCCCTGAATCTTCGTTTAGCGACTTACTGGATAATCTTTCTCTGCACTCTTGTCTTTATTGTGGAAAGATGAAACGACTGTACTCTTATGTTTTGTTAGTATTAAGTAATTGAAAATTTTTGTAAAAGTCATACTGTAATTTCTGTGCAGCGATTACGAAGGCAGAATAATTATGCAGCTAGGCCCGTAATATGACCGGGGAACTCGAGATTTCTAAGACAAAGCTTAACCTACTGCCCTAATGTTTTAAACACAATTAATAAAAACTATAATTATACTCATGAAGAAACGCAGTGAAAATATGTCTTAAATATCTCAAAAAAGAAAAATGTGACAGCGAAAAAATGTATTTGAGCCGTAAAACTAATTTGTTTTCCAACTGACCGGGAAGGGTATACACAATAAAATGTTGATACTTCTGGTAAAGTGGTTACTATGGTGCTGGAATGCCTTTTTTGTTCTCCATTTTATACCGTAAATATCACTAGAGAAATTTTTTAAGCTATACTTTTGTAGTATTATTGTGCAAGAAATCGTGACGTGGTGTGCGAATGTGCCAAATTTGGCAAATTTGGGTCAGATGACCAGTCCCTATGTACGACGTCAACGTGAAGCAACCACTTACAGACGGCAGGTGGCAGCCCGAACAGTGGAGGGTCCGTTTAGCATGTCGAGGAGACACAGAAAACAGAGCAGTTGTCGTAATGTGGAAACTGAACGATTTATCTGACGTCCAAGAGTGGAACATTTTCGAAATGTCTAAGTTTGTAAGCTGTTCGCGTAGAACAGTGGTTAAAGTATACCGTGCATGGTAAAATGGTGCTATTCAATACCTGTTGCCCGAGCCAACTTTCATGGGTGGGGTATCCCAGAAGGTATTATAGCAAAGTTTGTCCATCTCTCCCGAAATTACCCTATAAGAGAGGTAAACAACTTCAGATGTTTAATAATAACAGTTAAGTACACGGAGACGCCACGTACTCACATGGGACAGTATTATCAGAACCTGACGATAGTTTCAAAGAGACCTCATGAGTCTTCGTTTGGCCAGTTGGTCGAATCGTCCAACATCGAGATTTGTGAGGCAATTATATATGACTGTGGTCCGATGTTGGACTGCACGAAACTGGTGGACTCTCATACTCGTGATCAAAGCTCTGGTCGACCGCGGTTGACCATCACAACGGAGGATCGCCGTATTGTGTCCCAAACACGTCGTGACTTCTTGATATGTTCCCCGTCGTCTGAGAACAAGTAAGAGAGTCTCTATGATGTTTTGTGTTATCCCACACCATTGATCAGAGACCGGCAGCATCCAGACTAGGGAATTACCGTGACATGTATAGGCTGCCGAAGAATAGGACAGTAGCTCATCTCGTATACAGCATATGGCGGACGATCCAAGCGTGTTGTACCGAACACCGTGAAGTAATACTGTACTGAATGGTACTCTGAAGCAAATTTTGATTTCTCAGATGTGCAAAGATGTGTACTTTTGACGAAACTATATTCATTTTCATTACTTCTTTGCTTTACATGGCAGCAGAGTATGTTTTTATTTTTGTTTATTTCCAAAAGGTTTATTTTTTAAAGCTAACACTTGAAACTAAGTCCCAAGATATTTGAAATAATTGTTATACAAAGAAATATGACATTTCTGGCAACCCCTTTAACTTCGTAGTTGGTGTAAACGCATCCATTGATCTCTACAGGGTCCTGTTGCATTAATGTGACCACCGCCTGTGTTCAACGTCATCGTGCAATAACCACTTGCAGACGGCAGGTGACAGCACTAGCAATGAAAAGTATATAAAACTTTATGGGGAGGGGGGCGGGGGCGAGGGCAGGCGGAAAAACGAGCGCAGTCGTTGTCATAATGAGGACAACGAGCTGTTTATCTCACGTCCGAAAGGATGTGATTATTGCCTTTCAGGCAAAGTGTAGAAGCATTACCGAAATGGCTGTAAAGTGTTCATGTGCCACAGTGGTTAAAGCATACAGTGCGTCGCAAAATGGCGAAATCCTAAACCAGCGTCCAGGAAACTGCGCTGCACGAAGGGCCACAACAGGGCGCACGAAGACGTGTACGGGCAAACAGACGTTCAACTGTTGAGCGCCTGACCACCCAGAGCAAACGTTGCTGCTCCGCATGAGCTTCATCAGCAAGTGTCCATGCTGACTGCTGTTCATCAGCGACGAAGGCTGGAAGTTGCAAGCCAGTACCTGAACTGGAAGTCCACCGAATGGCGACAGATGGCCTTTTCAGGTGCTCCATCGGACATATGGCCATTGAGATGTACAGCTTGGAACGTCTGACTGCAAAATAGTCGGAAGAGTCCCGGTCGGAGGGCATTCCCAGAGTCACTTCCTCGGTCTGGAAGGCACAATCAATCAATACAAGTATAAATATCTCTGGGAACCATGTCCACCCATACATGCAGTTTGTTTCTCCTAGGCACGATGGTATCTATCAGCAGCTAATGCAACGTAACATATAGCTCACTGTATAGTGCGTGGTTAGAAGAGCACCAGGTTTACTGTACTCCCCTGGCCACCAAGCTATCCAGATTTAAAACCAATCGAAAATATGTGGAACCACCACGATCGGCCTGGCTCCACATCTCCGTCAGTACCTCTTAATACCTTATTAACTCTCTTCTTGTACGTCTCACAGCCGTCCATAGCTGCAAAAGGTGCTTACTCAGGATTTTGACAGATGTTCACATTAATGTGACTGGACACTGTACTTAAATGTCGACAACACTTCTACCTACCTGAAAAAAACGCTACTATATCTATAGATAACTCGATTAGAAAATAATTCGCAAATTCCCACTTAGTAACCACAAAAACGAAAATAATTTGCAACTTCCCACTTAGTAGCCACGAAAACGAAAGCCCGCAGTACTAGAAACCGACTAAATATTGTGATAAATTCACACGAAAATCACTGACACACAGAAGACAAGCCTCCATCCCAACCACACCTATGTAAATGGCCCACGAATCTCGCTGCTCCCAAGTTTCGTCGCTCCCTCCTTTCCCCGCCTTGGTTTCCGTACATTATTCTCTCCCATGCAGACTTGCACCAAACATGAATTCCATCCTACATCCTTGAGCTAGTAACGCACCTACATCAGCACATCTCACCTGGTCCCTTGTCCCAAGCACTTCACATCGCCCTCTCATCCCACACCGCGGAGTCACACCCGAAATCAAGACATCTTTTCAAAAGTATCATACTCTATCTCCCCTTTCCTATCCAGCCTAATTCTTGGCTTTCTAAAATCTTTCTCATCCTTCGATACTAGTGCCCCACCCACTACATCTTTTACCCATACATTACCCACACCTTTATTTATGATTTTTTCTGTTTTATCACAATATAGTTACCAGTAGCCCTGTCCAAAATCATAAGCAAAGATTACCGAACCACATACATCATCATCATCGTCATGACATGCATTCGATCATCATCCTGAAATTTTCAGTGGATGAAGAGCAGCAGGAGCGTCCCATTACAGGAAATGTTAATAATTATGACTGTGTGATCTTTCATATGAATAAATAGGGGTGTAACGGGTATAAGTGTACAAGTAAGCCATAAATGGCTATTTTCCCCTGCGCAGAAGATCAGGTGTTGCAGAGTGGACCCGTAGACGCAAAATGGTTGGTGTTAGCGGAATCCACTTAGAGGGCAGTAACGACCGTGCTGAAAACGTCACGTCATAGGGTTTGTTACGTGCTTTTCGGAGGACTTTTCGACGCTCACACTGATGTATGTACGTACAAAAATATTTACACTTATACTCGTTTCACCCTTATATCACGTCAAACAGTTTTTGTAGGTTTCTGCTTTTTAAATCAGTCTTTTTTTTAATATAATGTTTTGTAGTGTTAAATGCGATACAGAGTTACGAAGAACCTCTTCTATACCACATTCCGTGATATTATTAGAACGGTCGAAGGGAGATGTGGGAATATTATTGCCACACCCGATTGAAACAGCTACACAGATCAGATATAGCCAACTCTTCCTGCAACGTAATTACGATACGAAGTAGGCCTGTCAGCACACTGCACTGTGATGTGGACTCCATGTTTGTGGCGCAGCTCTGTTACGATATGCAGCTCTGTCGTGGTCTATTAATATCTTACCGGCCATTCTATCCGCCATCACATGAAACGCGTGTTTCGTGGAATAACGGCACCAGCATTAAAACCAGATACGCATCGAACAATGCAGCGGTCTAGAGAAGCCGAACTTGGCTATACTATTACATAGGTGAGTGACACCATCACCACTACCATGTTTGCTGTCCTTGTAGGATCTTAAAGAGATGACCGAGTCAAAGAAATACTGTGCGCATAAATAAAATCGTTAATTTGGACCAACACGTACCATCGAGCAAAGATTACATCGCCAATATACAAGTCTTCAGTTCACAACACAGAAGCCGACCAGTGTGGCCGAGCGGTTCTAGGCACTTCAGTCTGGAACCACGCGACCGCTACGGTCATAGATTCGAATCCTGTGATGTCCTTAGGTTAGTTAGGTTTAATAGTTCTAAGTTCTAGGGGATTGATGACCTCAGATGTTAAGTCCCATAGTGCTCAGAGCCATTTGAACCATAACACAGAATAAAGTACAGCTGTTTCCAACGCGAAGTTTGTGTGGAACACCTGGTTTGGGTTGAACACCGCAGCGCTTTATAAGGAATGGTCGCGTTGGAGGTGATGTTCCACGACTGCCTTCTACGTTTGCACTGACTTAACCATCCAGTTGTAGGGAGACCTCGACATTTTCCTCGTAAAAAGTCAATCCCAACGCTAAAGAATTGATAAGTGATACAAAATGTCCGAGGACTAGATTTATTATTTTGTTGCGCCTCCTTCCTTTCCCATGATGATTTCTTGCACTCCAAATATTTCTGCCTTCTCGGCTAGCTTCGTTAGCCGTTTTCACATACATGTGAAAATTGAGTACCTTTGGAAACATTCTAGTCCGCTGAAAACAAATTTATTCTCTGTACATGCTTTAAGACTGTTATATTTTAAAGAAAACTATAATGATATCAAACATGAAAAATAAAAACTTTTCTTTATTCAAAACTAACGTAAATGTTAAATTCAGTAAGCTAAAAGTGTTTCTTCACTTACGGGAATTGTATTTGTTAGAACAAAGGGGGAAGAAGAAAATTAACGAAAATAACAAATTCATCGACCAGTGGTCTTTTGCTTTGAGTTTCACATCGATGCGAAACGTTACACATTAGAAACCAAATACAAGACGGCTGATGCACTAATCAAATCCTGAAACATACCCTACTCGAGCACTGTGACGCTGTAAACTTCTGTAGTCACATGTCAATGAACCAACGACCTCCTCCACTGTGGCTTAATCGTTCCATACCACAGATATCTCTAGTCATAAGATGTCCAAGACTATAATGTCAGTGTACCCTCGGAGACATAACGTTCTGCCTGGTTGATCACGTCGAAGATGAAGAAGAAGATAAGGCTCCAGCGCTCATTCTAGTGATCTATACGACGTGTAAACTTAACGCCCTAAGCCGGGTAAATGAGACGAACTGCTTTCAGACGCTTCACATACAAATCCTTGTAAATGGCTCGCTACATTCGGCTTCGAATGTTAATCAGGCGATCAAAGAGTTCGATCTGTCAGCATGCACTCCGCACGTAAGAGTCCTCCTCCATGGCAGCTCTACTTTCTACGTTACTAAACACAGGAACAACGGCCCGCTTCTCATACGGACGGTGCTTCTAGTTTTTCCTTGTTGTTGTTGCTGTTGTGGTCTTCAGTCCTGAGACTGGTTTGATGCAGCTCTTCATGCTACTCTATCCTGTGCAAGCTTCTTCATCTCCCAGTAGATATAGCAACCTACATCCTTCTGAATCTGCTTAGTGTATTCATCTCTTCGTCTCCCTCTACGATTTTTACCCTCCACGCTGCCCTCCAGTACTAAACAGGTGATCCCTTGATGCCTCAGAACATGTCCTACCAACCGATCCCTTCTTCTGGTCAAGTTGTGCACAAACTTCTCTTCTCCCAAATCCTATTCAATACCTCCTCATTAGTTATGTGATCTACCCATCTAATCTTCAGCATTCTTCTGTAGCACCACATTTCGAAAGCTTCTATTCTCTTCTTGTCCAAATTATTTATCGTCCATGTTTCACTTCCATGCATGGCTACACTCCATACAAATACTTTGAGAAATGACTTCCTGACACTTAAATCTATACTCGATGTTAACAAATTTCTCTTCTTCAGAAACGTTTTCCTTGCCATTGCCAGTCTACATTTTATATCCTCTCTACTTCGACCATCATCAGTGACTTTGCTCCCCAAATAGCAAAACTCCTTTACTACTCTAAGTGTGTCATTTCCTTATCTAATTCCCTCAGCATCACTCGACTTAATTCGACTACATTCCATTATCCTCGTTTTGCTTTTGTTGATGTTCATCTTATGTCCTCCTTTCAAGACGCTATCCATTCCGATCAACTGCTCTTCCAAGTCCTTTGCTGTCTCTGACAGAATTACAATGTCATCGGCGAACCTCAAAGTTCTTATTTCTTCTCCATGGGTTTTAATACCTACTCCGAATCTTTCTTTTGTTTCCTTCACTGCTTGCTCAATATACAGCTTGAATAACATCGGGGAGAGACTACAACCCTGTCTCACTCCCTTCCCAACCACTGCTTCCCTTTCATGTCCCTCGACTCTTATAACTGCCATCTGGTTTTTTGTACAAATTCTAAATAGCCTTTCGCTCCCTGTATTTTACCCCTGCCACCTTCAGAATTTGAAAGAGAGTATTCCAGTCAACATTGTCAAAAGCCTTCTCTAAGTCTACAAATGCTAGAAACGTATGTTTGCCCTTCCATAATCTAGCTTCTAAGATAAGTCGTAGGGTCAGTATTGCCTCACGTGTTCCAACATTTCTACGGAATCCAAACTGATCTTCCCCGAGGTCGGCTTCTACCAGTTTTTCCATTCATCTGTAAAGAATTGGCGTTAATATTTTGCAGCTGTGACTTATTAATAATTTCTTTTATTTCATCATACATTTCTTTAATTTCTTCGTCATCTGCAGAGCTAGTTGCATGTAAACTTGTACTACTGTAGTAGGTGTGGGCTTCGTATCTATCTTGGCCACAATAATGCGTTCACTATGCTTTTTGTAGTAGCTTACCCGCATTCCTATTTTCCTATTCATTATTAAACCTACTCCTGCATTACCCCTATTTGATTTTGTGTTTATAACCCTGTAGTCACCTGACCAGAAGTCTTGTTCCTCCTGCCACCGAACGTCACTAATTCCCACTATATCTAACTTTAACCTACCTTGTAGATCAGTTAATCTAGAGCAAAACTTAGCCACTTTGAATGGAATGGAGCCGGGCGCTGTGGCCGAGCGGTTCTATGCGCTTCAGTCCGGAACCTTGCTGCTGCTACGGTCGCAGGTTCGAATCCTGCCTCGGGCATGGATGTGTGTGATGTCCTTACGTTAGTTAGGTTTAAGTAGTTCTAAGTCTAAGGGACTGATGACCTCAGATGCTAGGTCCCATAGCGCTCAGAGCCGTTTGAATGGAATGGAACACACCGCATTCAGACAATTCGTTTATGGCTTTTTAAATCCTAAAGTGTTGAGTTGTGTGTGAAACTGGCATATAGGCTTCGAAATCGTTTTTATTGTTACTGCCGACGGTACATTTGACTCATACGCTAGCAGCCGTTACTGTCATCATTTGAAACATGAATATCTTTATTCGTGGATACACGATTGGCAATTTTATTAATATTCAATGACATAAGCTACATCTGGGCATCGAAATGGATCGATGGTAAGAGGTGAAAAATTTGTGCCGGATTAGGACTCAAATCCTGATCTCCCGCCTTTCTTTTCGGACATATACAAGGTAATTTTTTCCACGTTGTACGATGAAAGAATAGGGATCAAAAAAGTTCTAACGAACTTATGTCCGTAAATGCACGGTTTCCATACTAGAGACATTTTATTGAATCGTACTTTGTTACGGAGATTGCGGTCTAATACGCGCTGTACCACGCAGCCACAGTTATAGTATGCATTGTTTCCTCCTAGAGTGTGGTACTGTTCCTCATATATCATGCCCTTGCGTCGTTTCCTGCCGTAGGAAATTTTGGAAATTTGAGGTAAGATCTTATGGGACCAAACTACTGAGGTCATCGGTCCCTAAGCTTACACTCTACTTAATCTAATTTAAACTAACTTACGCTAAGGACAACACACACACAGCCAAGCCCGAGGGAGGACTCGAACCTCTGTCGGGGGCAGCCGCGCGGACCGTGACAAGGCCCCCCAGGCCACACGGCTGCCAGAGTAGTGTTCTTCGTGGCCTTCTCCTGACACAGTAACTGGTAATGTGTCCGATTCGCTTCTCCTGCTGACTCACTTTGTAATATATTTATACGGCGTTGTACACAACGTATCCGTATTCGAATCGAGATCTCGTCGACAGAGTGTTTGGTTACGGAAAGGTAAATGGCAACGGGTGGCGGGCAGCAATGTTGTATAGGGAGACCTGTGCCCGCCGACAACAACCACAACATTCAATGCTTGCAATAGTGTTTCGCTGTTGGTCCCAGACTGGGTCGTTTCAGGAAGTAGGCAATCATGGAGGACGTACCCGAAATGTTCGGACACCAGACTTGGATGAAAATGCTATTTACACTGTGGAACGCGACCGCCTTGTCACTACCAGGCAGTTGGCCCGCCAGTACAACGTAAGCCAGACGACCGTATGGAACTTTCTCCATGACAGTTGTACAGGGCTATTACAAATGATTGAAGCGATTCCATAGATTCACTGTAGCTCCATTCATTGACATATGGTCACGACACACTACAGATACGTAGAAAAACTCATAAAGTTTTGTTCGGCTGAAGCCGCACTTCAGGTTTCTGCCGTCAGAGCGCTCGAGAGCGCAGTGAGACAAAATGGCGACAGGAGCCGAGAAACCGTATGTCGTGCTTGAAATGCACTCACATCAGTCAGTCATAACAGTGCAACGACACTTCAGGACGAAGTTCAACAAAGATCCACCAACTGCTAACTTCATTCGGCGATGGTATGCGCAGTTTAAAGCTTCTGGATGCCTCTGTAAGGGGAAATCAACGGGTCGGCCTGCAGTGAGCGAAGAAACGGTTGAACGCGTGCGGGCAAGTTTCACGCGTAGCCCGCGGAAAATTGGCTCATGCCACAACTGGAGACCGACAGCGCCGACTTCATCTTTCAACAGGATGGTGCTCCACCGCACTTCCATCATGATGTTCGGCATTTCCTAAACAGGAGATTGGAAAACCGATGGATCGGTCGTGGTGGAGATCTTGATCAGGAATTCATGTCATGGCCTCCACGCTCTCCCGACTTAACCCCATGCGATTTCTTTCTGTGGGGTTATGTGGAAGATTCAGTGTTTAAACCTCCTCTGCCAAGAAACGTGCCAGACCTGCGAGCTCGCATCAACGATGCTTTCGAACTCATTGATGGGGACATGCTGCGCCGAGTGTGGGAGGAACTTGATTATCGGCTTGATGTCTGCCGAATCACTAAAGGGGCACATATCGAACATTTGTGAATGCCTAAAAAAACTTTTTGAGTTTTTGTACGTGTGTGCAAAGCATTTTGAAAATATCTCAAATAATAAAGTTATTGTAGAGCTGTGAAATCGCTTCAATCATTTGTAATAACCGTGTACTACCCTTATCATTACATCGTGTGCAGGGCTTATTATCGCCAGACTTTCCACATCGGGAGCAGTTTCCTCACTGGTTTCTTCACCTGGTAAGCGCGATTCCGGGATTCTTGTCATCCATTCTATTCACGGATGAGGCCGCCTTTAAGCGGGGTGGTATCCTCAACTTTCGTAACAGTCATCTGTGGTACAGTATGCAAAACCCAATGTAACGGTGACAGCGTGTTTCTTTGTTTAAGAGGTTTAATCTCGCGTTTTTGTAAGTGTAAATTCATACCGTCTGTAGCGCAGTAGTTGCTCATTAGATTTTTTTTGACAGCAACCGTCCGTTCGTTTAGTAGGCTCCAGCTCCCAGCTGATATACATCTGCAGAGCAGCAAGTTAAGTGTTTCTCCTTTTCTGTATTTATTACATTTAGTGTGTTTCTCTGTTTAAGTAGTTTAATTTCGAGTTTTTGCAAGTGTAAATTCATTCAGTCTGTAGCGCAATAGTTTCTCACTGAACAGACAGCTACGTAGCTCATTAATGTATCAACGTCCATTGGTGACACATCACAAGTGTAGTTGCATACCTAGGATTGTCTGCTTTTATAAACACATCAAAAAACGTTTTGCATCACCGCAGTTCCCAAAACTCCTGAAGATAGGCGTTGACTGTAGATATTGTATCACAAACACAGTCCCTTTGACTGTTTAGAGATGTCACTAAATCAGACCAAAGACGTAAACAACCATACATGAACAGCGCCTATTGGACGGAGAGAGTCCGACAACCGATCAGTTCCAGTCATTCCACCAGGAAGGAGGTACACGGCTATTTTAATCTGTAGTTTAACCACGGCTAGTCGGTCAATACCGCAGTTCGATCGAGTCCGCATTGTTACCTTGTGCCAGGAAAAGCTCTCGACAAGGGAAGTGTCCAGGCGTCTCGGACTGAACCAAAGCGATGTTGTTCGGACATGGAGGAGATACAGAGTGACATGCCTCGCTCAGACCGCCCAATGGCTGCTACTGCAGTAGATGAAAGCTAGCTACGGATTATGGCTCGGAGGAACCCTGACAGCAACGCCACCATGTTGAATAACGCTTTTTGTTCAGCCACAGGACGACGAATTACGTCTGGGCGAGTGCAGCAAAGTGGAGGTTCCCTGCTGTTTAGCGGTGGCACTATGTGGGGGTACGCCACTGGTGGTCATGGAAGCCGCCGTAACGGCTGTACGATACGTGAATGCTAACCTCCGATCGATAGTACAACCATATCGACAGCATATTGGTGAGACATTCATTTTCACAGGCGACAATGCGCGTCCCCATCGGGCACATCTTGTGAATTACTTGCTTCACGATAACGACATCTCCCGACTAGAGCGGTCAGCATGCTCTCTAGACATAAACCCTGTTGTGGCGTAACAAGCTTGCTACGCCACACTGGGAAGGGAGCCGAAAGAAAGGCACGCGTACACACACGCCGACTGGCGTCAATTCTGGAACAGGATACGTTATGACTGCTATAAAGAAAATACGTAGCTTTGGAATATACTTAACTTTTAATCTTTGTTGGTTTACAACGTTCTTCTTGAGACATTTATACGATAACTCTCAAACTAGGTAAGGCTAATGGCGCCTTGCTAGGTTGTAGCCATGGACTCAGCAGAAGGCTATTCTAACTGTCTCTCGGCAAATGAGAGGAAGGCTTCGTCCGTATTGTCGCTAGCAATGTCGTCCGTACAACTGGGGCGAGTGCTATATCGTATCTCGAGACCTGCCTTGTGGTGGCGCTAGGTCTGCGATCACACAGTGGCGACACGCGGGTCCGACATGTACTAAATGGACCGCGGCCGATTTAAGCTACCACCTAGCAAGTGTGGTGTCTGGCGGTGACACCACAAACCCTATCGAACATGCCTGGGATAGATTGAAAAGGGCTGTTTATGGACGACGTGACCCACCAACCACTCTGAGGGATCTACGCCGAATCGCCGTTGAAGAGTGAGTCCAACAGTGCCTTGATGAACTTGTGGATAGTATCCCACGACGAATACAGGCATGCATCAATGCAAGAGGGCGCGCTATTGGGTATTAGATTTACCGGTGTGTACAGCAATCTGGACGACCACCTCTGAAGGTCTCACTATATGGCGGTACAATATGAAATGTGTGGTTTTCATGAGCAATAGAAACGGCGGAAATGATGTTTATATAGATCTCTATTCCAGTTTTCTGCACAGGTTCCGGACCTCTCGGTACCGAGGTGATAGAAAACTTTTTTTGATGTGTATAGTTCACTTCTTGCCAGGATAGCTAGAACGTGTGAATGCTGTGTGCGGACGCTGTATGAGCTGGCCGCAATTCGCGAACAATTGAACGAGATTTTGGCTACGGTCAATCACCTTCAGGCTGCTGCCTCAGAGTGTTGCGCAGGTGAAGAATCTGGTTCGTCGCTTGGATACCTCAGGTGTCAATTGTTTTTCCCACGGGCCCTGCTTTCGAGGTACCTCCTAGTGCATCCGACGTGATAAATCCGGCCTTACAAAGGACTGAGTGAAGGGTGGTAACGCTTTCGCGAGCATTGAGGCGCGTTATGGAGACCCGTAGGCAGATAGCGTTCAGGGCTGGAAAGAAAGCTAATGTGCTCTCGGTATGTCGGCCGGGGGTTCTCATCCGAGATCTCGAGGCGGCCTTGCCTATGGCTATCGAGTGTGCAGGGTGCAGTCCTCTCCATGTTGTGGCTCACATAGACACCAACAACTCCTGTCGCATCGGTTCTGAGGCAATCCGAAGGTCGTACAGGGGGCTGGCGGAGGTGGTGAAGACTGCCTCCCGCGCAGGGTGCAAGCAGAGCTGGCAATTTGAGGCGTCGTTCCCAGAGTTGATCGGGGTCCTTTGGTTTGAAGCTGCGTGGTCTCAACAGAAGACTTCGTCGATTCTGCGACGGGCTTGGCAGCAGATTTCCAGTCCTGCATTATCGTGTGGGGATTTGTAGCACTCTCCTTTATAGGTCAGGAGTACGCTACGCAAAGGAAGCAACTACTCGGGTAGCAGATTACCTGTGGAATGAATATGAGGGTTTTTTAGGCTAGGTAGTAGTTTGAGGTGCTCTAATGAGCACTCACCAGTTGATATGCAGCAAGAAAAGTCAAACGGCGTTAGAATAAAAACACTACGACTCGCAAAATTTTATCAGCAAACTGTCGAAGTATTACTAATAAAGTTCCCCAGTTTACTGCTCTCCAGTAAAGTTCTCGTACTCAAATAATTTTTCGAGAGTTGGTTAAAATCCGAAGTGGAAACTTCTGAGACACTTAGCGAGTCGTGGAACATATATCGGACAGACAGATTAGAGGCCATAGGAAGGGGAGTATTCACTGCAGTTGCCAAAAATATTATCTCTATCGAGATAAAAGTTGAGTATAACAGTGAATTATAACAGGTGCAGGTGAAACCAAGTTAATTGTTGGACTTTTTACCGGCCACTCTACTATGACAGTTCTGGAGTCATTCACAGAAAATATACGGTCAATAGCGCGTAAATACACAGATCATGCTATACTGGTTGGAGGAGACTTTAACCTACCGAGTATAGACTGGGATCTCTATGGATTCATTGCGGGAGGTACAGACAGTCATAGGAGATACTATTGAACACGTTAACTGAAAATTATCTTGAGCACTTAGCTCGGAAGCCCATACTGGATTAGCGATATGGCAGCTATGGTTACGAAACTTAATAAATCAGACAAGAGGGCTAGGACAATGTTTCTGCTAGGTATAGCAAACAATCAGTTATTAACAACTCACTTAGACAGTAAAATTGCATCACTTAGTTTCAATAAAATGGATATAGAGGAATTATGGCAAAGCTTAGGCAAATTGTAAATGGGTCTGGAGAGTTACCTGCATAGTAAGTAGATAAAGGATGGAATAGACCCAAGCCTGTTGCACTCTCGGTTCAAAGGAGAACGCATAAATGACGACAGGCAAAGGTTAGCAGAGGTTCATGCCTGTGTGAAAGGATATATGAACGAAGCATATAACTAAAGCCGTCACACCTTAGAAAAAGATCTGGCTGAGAACCCAAGAAAATTCTGGTCGTACGTAAATTCGCCAAGCTGATCTAAGGCTTCCATTCAGTCCCTTGTTGACCAGTCTGGTGCGGCAGTCGATGATAGCATAACGAAAGCTGAAGTCTTAAATTTCATGATCAAGAATTCGTTCACACAGGAGAATCGTACAAACATACCGTCGTTCGACCATCGGACAGACTCCCATTTGGATGACATAGTCATTAGCATACTTAGCGTAGAAAAATAACTGAAAGTATTAAAAGCAAATAAATCATAGGTCCAGATGGAATACCAGTTCGATTTTACAAAGAATACTCTACGGAATTGGCCCCTTACCTTTTTTACATTAATCGTAAATCTTTTGCCTATAGCAAAGTCCAAAGTAACTTGAAAAAAGAGCAGGTGACTCCAGTATATAAGAACGGTAAAAGAACAGGCAAGCAGCGTTAAAGACCAATATCCCTGACTTCTGTTCGCTGCAGAATCTTTGAAAATATTCTCAGGTCTAATATAATAAACTTTCTTGAGACTGAGAGGCTTATGTGCACGAATCAGTATGGTTTTAGAAAACATCGCTCGTGCGAAACTCTGCTTGCCCTTTCTCACATGATGTACTGAGAACTATAGATGAAGGGCATCAGGCAGATCCCATATTTCTACATTTTTGGAAAGCATTTGACAAGGTGCTCCATTGCAGGCTGTTAACAAAGGTACGAGCATATGGAATAACTTCACAGATATGGGAGTGGCTCGAAGACTTCTTAAATAATAGAACCTAGTATGTTGTCCTCGATGGTGTGTTTTCATCACAACTAGGGTATCGTCATGAGTGCCCCAGGGAAGTGTGATAGGACTGCTGTTGTTCTCTATGTACATAAATCATTTGACGGATAGGGTGGGCAGTAATCTGCGGCTGTTTTCTGATGATGCCGTGGTGTACGCTAAGGTGTCGAAGCTGAGTTACTGTAGGGAGATACAAGACGACTTGGAGAAAATTTCCAGTTGGTGTGATGAATGACAGCTAGCCCTAAACGTCGAAAAATGTAAGTTAATGCGGATCAGTAGGGAGGCCAAACATGTAATGTTCGGATACAGCATTACTAGCGTCTTGCTTGATACAGTCAAGTCGTTGAAATATCAGGGCATAACGTTGCAAAGCGATATGAGGTGTAACTGCGATAGGGAAGTCGAATGGTCGACTCCGGTTTGTTGGGAGAATATTAGGAAAGAGCGGTTCACCTGTAAAGGAGAAAGCATAAAGGGTGCTGGTGCGATATATTCTTGAGTACTGCTCGAGTGTTTGGATTCCGCACCAGATCAGACTGAAGGAAGAAATCCAAGTAATTCAGAGGCGGGCTGCTACATTTGTTACCGTTAAGTTCGAACAACACGTAAATTTTACGTAGATTCCCAAATGGGAATCCCTTGAGAGAATACGACGTTCTTTTCGAGAAACACTATTGAGAAAATTTAGAGAACCGGCTTTTGAATCTGGCTGCCGAACGATTCTACTGCTGCGAACGTACATTGCGCTTAAGGACCTCAAAGATAAGATACGAGATATTATGGCTCATACGGAGGCATACAGACAGTCGTGTTTTCCTCGCTCTATTTTCGGGTGGAACACACAGTGGCTTGCGGAGTATCTATGTTAATGCTGATGTAGAATAACATACACGGGCGAATTATTTCTACGTTGTTCTCTGTTAGGTATCTATCTCTGTCTCCAATGAGCATGTCGTCGGAAGGAACTAAAATCCTAACCCAGCTTTTTTCTCTTTTTACATCTTGACACATTCAATAAATCAAACGTCTTTTAGGGGTGAGTGGAACCTTCTTACTCTATGTAATTTATTTTCTGAATTGAGCCATGTATTCCAACATTGTGACGTTTATGATTATCACGTGTGCTGCATTTGAACGTCGAGTTGGATAGTTACACCTCGTTCTGAGGGAGGCGAAGTTGACATTAATGTGGACTGTGGGACGTTCTGTTTGTTCCCTCTTCTTGAATCTCTTTCTCGACTGCAGATGTTCCGTTATGATGTCTTTATCGTTTTGTGTCAAGTCACTGAGCTTCATCGTTACAGGAAGCCAAGATGACTGTAAATACCTGAACAATACTCCCATGCTTGACCAGGCCTTTGTTTCACGTTCTCAGTTACTTTCAAGGAACAACACGACCACCACACACTGCGTCTTCTTCACCACTTGCTCAAAAACAATTCCCTCGGAACTTCGCCACATTTATCAAATATCTATCACGTCTTCACAAACTAAATACGAGATCCAGTGCCTTTGATGTAGGCTCAAAATGGCTCTGAGCACTATGGGGCTTAACATCTGAGGACATCAGTCCCATAGAACTTAGAACGACTTAAACCTAACTAACCTAAGGACATCACACACATCGGTGCCCGATGCAGGATTCGAACCTGCGACCGTAGTGGTCACGCGGTTCCAGACTGAAGTGTCTAGAACTGCTCGGTCACTCTGGCCGGCCTTTGATGTAGGCTAAGGGTGGTAGTAAGACACAGGACTCAAAATTCTAACGGCTGCCAGTCAATTCTCTGGCATTTCTTCCTAAATCACTTAAGACGAATGTCGGGAGGACACGACCTGATTCTGTCCCTTTTTGTTGTGGTGGTTTTCAATCTGAAGATTAGTCTAATATAGCCCACCCTCCAACTTAGTCCATCCAGTACAAGTCTTTTTTTGCATAACTATTGCATCTACTTGAACCAGCTTACTGCACTCAAACCTTTGTTTCCCTGCACAGTCTCCCCTTGTCCCTCTCCAATAAAACACAAGATTTCCTGTAATTTATCACTGCTGTTCAATTTTGGAATAAATAACACCTGAGAAGGACCTCCGTACTCCACAGAAGACGATTCTGGAGTATTTTCTTTTATCATCACATTAATTTCACATGGACGACTTGTGGATTCGTCCAAAGATCGCGGTGCCACACCACAGTCGGAACGTGGTTCGCTACCACAGAATTACGCAGTGGTCTAGTGGCTAGCATTGCTGCCTCATGATCAGGGGTTCCCGGGTTGGATTCCCGGCCGCGTGGGGATTTTCTCTACCTGCGGACTGGGTGTTTGATTTGTGCTATCATTTCATCCTCATCATCACCATTTGTGACAGTGGCTCGACTGGACTGTGAAAAAATTGAGACTGATAACTGCGCAACTGAGCGCCCCACAAACCAAACATCACCATCATCATCACAGACATCAGCGATGTGCCGCTGCAATCTGCAACAATGTATGGGAGATGATAGGGAGATGATAAAGCAGACGTGCCTTCTGTATCAACAAAGCAACACGCTCACACGGAGGCCAATACAGAGACAAGCACGGATGTGCTCTGTCTCAGTTCTTGACTTCATCTTAAGCGGTTAGCACCACCGAGGACGGTTAAAACTTATTCGTCTCAGATGGACATGTACTTTTGAAGATGTTGAACATTGTACTTAAAAAGAACATTTTGTTAATTGGTGCATCAAGGAATGCTTTAATAGTCAATGGCAGTTGTAAATTATCAAGCGCTCCTGAGGCAAAGGACTGTATAAAGTTACGTACATCTTTTTATCATTCATGTGCTAAAGTATACTAATATTCCATCTTTTGTAGTTCGTATGATCAGTCAGAGAACCCACAGTCATGGCCAGATCACTGTAGTTTCATCTGGTGATGACACAAATGGCAAAGAGATTTTGCTTATGATTCTTATCTCT
Organism: Schistocerca americana; assembly: GCF_021461395.2. Lineage (NCBI taxonomy): Eukaryota > Metazoa > Arthropoda > Insecta > Orthoptera > Acrididae > Schistocerca > Schistocerca americana. Next base: position 184,696,031 of record NC_060126.1, read on the forward strand.
TCCCAGAGTTTCCCTTTCTTACCAGATCTGTATACTGAGTCACTTCTGTTTCGGAGTTACAGACATAAACGTATGAGACAATTATTTGTTTGCACGGAACCCACTGAACGGATCAAAGAAGCAAAAATAAATGTAAAGGTTATACGTAAAATTCCCATACATGAGTCTGAATAAAGAAAGTATTAAAACTGTCTGGAGAAGCTATATCTAACGAAATATTCCTTTTCCAGTATTTTTGTGTAGTAAACCCTCCAGTATATTGCTAACGCTGATGTGAAAAAAATTAAGTGGAAAGAGGAAAGTTATATATAAAAAAAAAACACACACACACACAGATACATACACATGTAAGGAGTGGGGGTGGTGTTTGGGACGGTGAAAGATAGGAATATAAGTTTACAAAGGAGCGAATAAACATCCTAATAGAATACTGCGTCTCCGCATTTCAGCTTTTTCTGAATAAATCAGAACCAAAAGCGACGCCGCGTGACGCATGGCGCTCTGGTGTGGTGCAGGCTCTGACAGGGCGACTGCCGTAATTTCTAACCGTAACGCGTCCACTGCACTCATGTTTCCAGAGGCAGAAATGCGTTTAGGAGATGACAGTTTAATTTCGCTCTAACAGAGAATATTCCATGCACTAGGTGCAAACGACAACTGCAGGAGCACCGTAGGACAACTAGAAATTCCAGCTGTGGCAGCGCCAGAACTGAAAAAAAGAGACAAAATTTTGAAATGGTTAATACCTTGTCTGGTCGGAAAAAGAATCGACAGATGCGGCAACAGTATAATGGCCATCTCGTTCTGAGGAACAGAACTTAACATTGATTGTATTTTCACAAATGAGCAGCTTACGCAAAACGGTGTAGCGTAGCCCCTTATGTGTAGCAAGAAAAATTCGGAGTAGGTATTAAAATCCATTGAGAAGAAATAAAAACTTTGAGGTTCGCCGATGACATTGTAATTCTGTCAGAGACCGCAAAGGACTTGGAAGAGCAGTTTAACGGAATGGACAGTGTCTTGAAAGGAGGGTATAAGATGAACATCAACAAAAGCAAAACGAGGATAATGGAATGTAGTCGAATTAAGTCGGGTGACTCTGAGGGTATTAGATTAGGAAATGAGACACTTAAAGTAGTGAAGGAGTTTTGCTATGTGGGGAGAAAAATAACTGATGCTGGTCGAAGTAGAGAGGATATAAAATGTAGACTGGCAATGGCAAGGAAAGCGTTTCTGGAGAAGAGATATTTGTTAACATCGAGTATAGATTTAAATGTCAGGAAGTCGTTTCTGAAAGTATTTGTATGGAGTGTAGCCATGTATGGAAGTGAAACATGGACGATAAATAGTTTAGACAAGAAGAGAATAGAAGGTTTCGAAATGTGGTGCTACAGAAGAATGCTGAAGATTAGATGGGTAGATCACATAACTAATGAGGAGGTATTGAATAGGATTGGCGAGAAGAGAAGTTTATGGCACAACTTGACTAGAAGAAGGGATCGGTTGGTAGGACATGTTCTGAGGCATTAAGGGATCACCAATTTAGCATTGGAGGGCAGTGTGGAGGGTAAAAATCGTAGAGCGAGACCAAGAGATGAATACACCAAGCAGATTCAGAAGGATGTAGGTTGCAGTAGGTACTGGGAGATGAAGAAGCTTGCGCAGGATAGAGAAGCATGGAGAGCTGCATCAAACCAGTCTCAGGACTGAAGACCACAACAACAACATCCACGACGAGGTAATTAGAGACGGAGTCAGTAGCTGGATCAATATTTCGCAATCTACCAACAGGTGTATGGTGGACACTTATTGCCACTCCTAGGCACTCCCATTCATGTTCCACTCGCAAGCGTAGTGGGGGAAAAACGACTGTTTATATACTTACCTTTTCTTGTTTTCGCGGTCCTTATGCGAGATGTACGTTGGTGCTCATAGACCAGTCCAGGACTGCTTGATGTGTATGCGTTCATATTGGGTGACAATTATTGAACTATATGAAAAGAAAACGTAAATTTGTTACAAACTACGGCGTGCGCACACTTTATTCAACAGGTAAACGTCATTACAGGGACTCGGATTTGAGCTACGACATGTTCGATATGCCATCCATCATTGGCGATGATGTGGCGCAGACGAATAGCGCATGCACGATCCGCTGAAGTGTCGGATCATCGATGCTGTCGATGGCCTCCAGAATGGCTGTTTTCAGCTCAGCAATGGTTTTGCGGTATCGCTGTACACCTTGTCTTTAGTACAGCCTCACAAAAAGAAGCTGCATGTGTTCGGATCCGGAGAATATGGCGGCCAATCGAGGCCAATGGCATTTGTCTCTGAATACTCCAGAGCCAGAATGTGGCCCCCACATTGCTCCTCCAGAATACCAAACACTTTCCTATTTCGATGGAGTCGAGTTCCGTCTTGCGTGAACCACATCTTGTCAAAACCAGTGCCACTTTGGATAACAGGGATAAAATCATCTTCCAGAAGGTTGACGTACCGTTCGCTACGTACCGTGCCATCGAGGAACATCGCACCGATTATTCCGCGACTGGAGACTGCACACCACACAACTACCAGTCGAGGGTGAAGAGAATTTTCGATCACGAAATTGCGGATTCTCAGTCTCCGAATGTGCATATTAACGAACCTATCCAAATGAAAGTGGACTTTGTGACTAAACCAAACCATACTGTGGATACTAATTACCATCATGCCCCTGGTAAACTGTACAGTTTGAACAACCTAACACAAACTATTCAGACGTTATGACGATTTTATTTCATCAGTAATTGTCAGCTTGTATGTAGCGACAACCAGATTCGCCCTTGCGTGCACGAAACCATAAATTGCCGCTCTTTTGAGAAAAGTGCACCATCAAACTTTTGTGCGGGAAAGCATAATGTTCCACAAATTTCTACGCATTTCAGAATCGGAATTTACAATGAAAAACGAAGATACGCAGTTTCTTGAATCACTAATTCTTTCTTCCAGCAAAATCAGGAACAATTATTATCGTGTCATTAACGTGCCTCCTCTCTGTAACATACTGTGTTTAATGGTTCAAATGGCTCTGAGCACTATGGGACTTAATTTCTGAGGTCATCAGTCCCCTAGAACTTAGAACTACTTATACCTAACTGACCTAAGGACATCACACACACCCATGCCCGAGGGAGGATTCGAACCTGCGACCGTAGCGGTCGCGCGGTTCCAGACTGTAGCGCCTAGAACCGCTCGGCCACCCCGACCGGCTCATTGTTTTATAGCTTTATAACTTTATGTATTTTCTTTAATGTATGTAGACCTCTAATTAAAGCTTTGTATACGACTTGTTGGTCTGAAGATGACCACAGTAGTTATCGAAACCGCTCACCGTAATAAATAAATTGTGATCAAGTTTGTTTTTGATAGTAAATATTTGTAACACATTGATCACTGTCACAGAGTAATTACTCGTACGTGTGTGTTGTATCCTGCGTAATGTAGTGCTCGGTATTGTTCCACACCTAGGATGTGGGATCGACTTCCGCCAGTGGTTAGATGGACATCTTGCCCCCCCGTGCTGGCTGGACGGCGGCAAACTGTGTTACTTAAGATATACATGCGAAAAAGAATACACACAAAGAATCAGCTGACGTGGTCCATAAGAGTATGGAGAATGGGGCTGGTTTGGAGTGTGTTCATTTTTTTACTGGAATACATTCTTTGAAACGTAAAAGCGTGCAGGGATAGAACAAGGGGAGTAGAAGCTTGTCTACAAATCATACAAAAACTATATTATAGTTATAAGAATTGGAGGACATTAAAGGCAAACAATAGTTCAAAATGAAGGTTTCACTCTGCAAAAGAGTGAAAAATTCCTTCTCGAAACATCCCCCAGGCTGTGGCTAAGCCAAGTCTCCGATACAACCCTTTTCCTAGGGGCGATAGTTCTGCAAGTTTCGCAGGAGAACTGTAAAGTTAGGAAGGTAGCAGATGAGGCGTGAGTGGAAATAAGACCAAGGAAATTTGAAAAGAGATTTGAAACTGGGAGAGAAAAGAAAACTTTGGTATTTGCCGACGACACTGTTATATAATCAAAGATGTTGAAGAATTGCTTGTTTGTCATCAGCTATGTGAATTTATTACTTATTGTCTTCCAATTTTGATCGTAGCGACCGCCTTAACGTGAAGTTAAAAGCTTCACATTGGATAGATATGCTGTTCAGCTTTCCACTCGATGAACTGATAACCATTGGTCATTATATATTTACAGAACCACGTACAACTGGTCATAATTTGGATACCAACACAAAATTTCTTTCACTATCATTAAACTCAACCATCATTAAAGTTGACAGGAAAGGTTTCTTTCTGGAAAATACATTATAAGATGAACATCGACAAACGGAAAATAATAGTATCGGACGCAGCTGAATCAAATCAAGCTATGCTGAGAGAATGATACTAGGAAAAGAATAGTAAAAGTATTCAATGAGTTTTGCTCTTTGGGCAGAGAAGTATGATAGCCGAAGCTTTTTCTTTCATATCGCACTAGCCCTGACAACGTAAGGCCTCAGTTATTTCCTGCATGTATCCCAGTCTCAGTCTGCCTCTAGAGTTTCTACTCTCTAGTACCATGGAAGGTATTTCGTGATAACAGTTGTCCTACTACCCTGTCTCTTCTTCTTGTCGGTGTTTTCCATACACTCTTGTCCTTGCAGATTTTCCGGAGAAACTCCTCATTCCTTACCTTTTCAGTCTATTTAATGTTCAACATTCTTGGGTAGCGCCATATCTTAAATACTTCGATTCTCTTCTATTCTGGTTTTCCTACAGTCCATGTCTCACTACCGTACGATACAGTGCTCCAAATGTACATTCTCAGAAGTTTCTTCCTCAAATTATAGCCTGTGTTCGATACTAGTAGACTTCTATTGGCCAGGAAAGCCATTTCCGGCAGTTCTAGTATGATTTTTACGTCCTCCTTGCTCCGTCCGTCATAGAGTATTTATTTCTTATCTCCTTCGTGATGATCAATCCTGATGTAAAGTTTCTGGCTGTTCTCATTTCTACTGCTTCTCAGTACTTTCGTCTTTCTTCGATTTACTCTCAATCAATATTCTGTACTCATTAAACTGTCCATTCCATTCCGCAGATACTTCACTTTCACTGAGAGAAGCAATGTCATGAGTAAATTTTATCGTTGATATCCCTTCACCTTGAATCTTAATCCCACTTTTGAACCTTTCTTTTATTTCCGTCATTACTTCTTAGATGTATACAGGAGGAGGACCACATCCCTGTCTTACAACATTTTTAATCCAAGCACTTCGTTCTTGATCTTTGACGTCCCTCGTGGCTCTTGTAAATATTGTGTATTACCCGTCTTTCCTTATAGATTACCCCAACTTTTTCAGAATTTCGAACATCTTGCAACGTTTGACATTGTCGACCGCTTTTTGCAAATCGATAAATCCTATGAACGAGTCTTGATTTTTCTTTAGTCTTGCCTCAATTATCGACTGCACGAGAGAACTGCCTCTCTGGTGCCTTTACCTTTCCTAAAGCCAAACTGATTACCTTTTAACACATCATCGATTTTCCTTTCTATTCATCTGTGTATTATTCTTGTCAACAACTTCGATGCATGGGCTGTAAAACTGATTGTGTGACAATTCTCACACTTATCAACTCTTGCAGTTTTTGGAGTTGTGAAGATAATATTTTTCCGAAAGTCAGGTGGTATATCACCACACCAATTTGGATAGTTGTTTTATTGCCACTTCCCCAATGATTTTAGATATTCTGATAGAATGTTATCTATCCCTTCTGCCTTATTTGATCTACGAAAACTCTTTTAAATTTTGAGTTTAATACTGAACTCCCTATCTCTTCTACATCGCCTCCCGTTGCTTCTTCTATCACGTTATCAGTCGTGTCTTCAGCCTCACAGTGGCCTCCGGTGTACTCTTTCCACCTGCATTTAACACTGGAATTCCCGTTGCATTCTTAATCAAAGAAGGAAGGAAGATCGAGTTTAATGTTCAGTCGACATCGCTGAAAACCTAAATCTGGATGGCTGGACGCGGGTTTGAACCGTCATCGTCTCGAATGCGAGTCGAGTGTGCTAACCATTGCGCCACCTCGCTCGATGCACTCTTTATGCTACCAGGCCTGTTTTTAATTTCACCGTAGGTTGTTTTGACTTTTCTGTATACTGAATCACTCCTCCCGACGATCATTTTTTTTTTCAAATTTCTTCACATTTTTCATGCAGCCATTTCGCCTTACCTTCCCTGCACTTCTTATTATTTCATTCCTAAGTTAATAGTATGTCTGTATTCCTGACGAATAAAATCAATATTGATGCCACAGTAGTTTAATGTTTTTATTGTGATGGATCCGTTTCGGATAGACTGCCATCTCCAGACCATCTGCAAAAGTTACACAATTTTTTTATGTTATTATAAATTTAGTTAATCGTATTTTCAGATATATAAATTTCACACTTAAATCCATACATCATCAGTGATCCCTGTCACTTCGTATTGTAATACAACATTGTGCAGGCTTAGCACTCTTATGCTATAATCTATGATTTGCTGGTGTTATTAATCGTCCCTTCTTGTAATTTTCATATTCTTCGCCAGATTGATTGTTGTGACATTTGACCAAAGATGCTATATAGTTACAGTTGCTATGGGTTGTTGATGTTATCATTTTAAGCTGCCAAAGACTCTGCGAGAAGAACACTTGTAAAAAGAGATACTACATCAAAACTAATTAAACAGTCTGAAGTATTTAGGCGAAGAGCCCGCAGTCTGTTGATTAAATCGGCCGATTTCCGTATATTACGTGAGCAATTGCGAACCAATGGTCTCATGAAGGAAGCTAGACATTTGCCTGAATCGTATGTGAGGGCAACAATGTTGCTCATTATTGGCCGTAAAAAGAATTTTTTTAAGGAGGCCATATAGTCTAGGTAGTACGCAGTAATGTGATATTAAACTCTTGTGATCTCTGATGATCTCTTTACGTAACAACATAGCACAATTTAAAACTGGAAATTGTTTGAAGACATAACGGTATTGACTGTTTCAAAGAAAAATTAGATTTATTGGTTACAAGCGAATATTACACATAAATGTGAGATGATTTAACTGCTCAAAAGTAGACATATGTTTGAAGACACAACAGTATTGACTGTTTCAAAGAAAAATTAGATTTATTGGTTACAAGCGAATATTACACATAAATGTGAGATGATTTAACTGCTCAAGAGTAGACATATGAATTATTGCGATGTCCATTCGTTCAAGAACAACAAACTCATTTTCAACCGTCTGAATTAAATCGTCCTGTAGCGAACATTTTTGTTTCTCACTTGTACCTGTAACTGTTGTGAGGTCTCTTGGATGTTTTTTATAAATTTATGGTAGTCGATACTACATAAATAATAGTCTTAGACTCTCTTATTTAATTTTCCTCTACTCTCATTGCTCTTTCTGTATCCTCCCTCCAAGAAACCGAGCTGTATATTCCAGAGACACCTTGACAGCTAATGACTTGACCTTCTTATTTGCTTTCCTCTCAAAATTAGAGAAAAAGTATATTGAAAATCTCTTAGAAGTGTTCCGGCCGCTGTGGCCGAGCGGTTCTAGGCGCTTAAGTCTGGAATCGCGCGACTGCTACGCTCGCAGGTTCGAATCCTGCCTCGCGCATGGATGTGTGTGATTTCCTTAGGTTAGTTAGGTTTAACTAGTTCTAAGTTCTAGCGGACTGATGACCTCAGATGTTAAGTCCCATAGTGCTCAGAGCCATTTAAACAATATTTTACTCAGGCTGCAATCTACGTCAACAATGTGTAAATCTCGCATTGTTCTCCTGGGCCAGTTAGTCCCTGAGTTGCTATATAGTGTTATCTATGAATATCTCTCGTAATAGTGACTTTCATTAGTGTTTTCAAAGAAATGTATTTATGTTATCTTGGATGAGTGTGAAATGAACCGATGACAGTGGTTTCAGTCCAGTACAGGTGCATTACGTACAGTAGTGAAATAGCCAGTCACAGAGTTCCTAAACGACTGAAGGATCGCCATTGACAGTGCCTCATTTCTTCAGTTCATAAAATAATACCGAGGTACTTTTGGTAATAGTAGGGAAGAGAATCATAACACTACGACTTATCCTCCATTTGCCAGCCGGAGAGGGAAAATTACTCGTACCACCAAAATTTAACTAGGTACCTACTAATTAACTCAACTGCTTTACTGTGCGTTTAAGACCTTGACTAAGAGCGTAGGTGGATGTTCTTGCAGCCATCTCAAGTTAATGTAACTTCGTCAGAAAACCGTAGCAAGGATGCTGTAGTAGTTTCGAAGTCCAGCAAAACACTCTTAGTTACTTTTGTTTCCCAACGTAATATCTATTACAGAGTGAAGGCGCCTACCTGCTTCACGGCGCCGTGGGAGAAGGAAAAGCGGTAGTGGTGGGGCTCCGCTGTGAATTAATACCGTGCTGTAGACAAGATGCAGTTCGACAGCCTATCCGCAAACACACGAACTCGTAGACCTCACAAAGCCCGGTTTACAGAGGAGCGAATGGAAGCTATAACAAGCGGAAAATTTGCCACTGTTCTCTACCATTCTCTTGTATTACGAACGAGCGCTTATACTAGATCAAACGGAAGAGAACAACGCGATAACCAGCATAGCCTATGAACATTTCATTAATAATTTTCAATGCTGATAATCGGCACATCAGATGCGATACCACACTGAGCTGATGAAATCCATGGGCCACCTGCTAATATCGTGTCGGACAACATTTTGCCCGGCAGACTGCGTCAGCTCGACGTGGCATGGACTGAACAAGTCGTTGGTAGTCCGCTATAGAAATATTAGGCCATCCTGCCTCTATAGCCGTCCATAGTTGTTGCCGATGCAGTATTTTGTGCACGAACTGACCTCTTGTTTATGTACCATAAATGTTCGATGGGCTTCATCTCGCGCGATCTGCATGGACAAATCATTCGCTCGAACTGTCCAGAATGTTCTTCAGACCAATCGCGAACAGATGCGGCTCGGCCACGTGACGCATCGTTTTTTAGCAACATGAAGTCTATAAATGGTTGCAGATGGTCTCCAATAGGCCAAGCATAGCCATTTATAGATCGCTTGAGGTGAACCACTGTACCCATTCCATTCGATGTAAACACAGCCCAACCATTATGGAGCTACCACCAACTTGCACAGTGACTTGTTGACAACTTGGGTCCATGGCTTCACGGGGTCTGCGCCACACTTGAACCGTACAGTCAGCTTTTACCATATGAAATCGAGACTCATCTGACTCATCTGGGGTCCAAGCAATATGGTCACGCGCCGAGGGGTGGCGCTGCAGACGATGCCGTGCTGTTAGCAAAGGCACTCGCGTTCATTATCTGCTGTCATAGCCAATTATCGCCAAATTTCACCGCACTGTACTAACAGATACATCAGTCGTACATAAAGCCTGGCATTTGATATTCCCGCCACACTCTTGACATTGTGGGTGTCGGAATATTGGATTCCCTAACCATTTCAGAAATAGAAAGTTCCATGCGTCTAGTTCCAATTACTACTCCGCGTTCAGAGTCTGGTAATTCCCGTCATGCGGTCATAATCACGTTGGATACCATTCCACACGAATCGCCGGAGTGCAATATTGACAGCTCCGCCAATCTACCGCCCTTTTATATCTTGCGTACGCGATGCTACCACCATCTTTATAAGTGCATAACGCTATCCCATGTCTTTTGGCCCCGGTATATATATACTGTTAGAGCGACGATGAAGAACTTTGGTTCTCAGAGAAGATTATTATTTTCGCATAGCGGCCGCACTGTTTTAAGACGAAATAAGCAAAATGGCATACGAAAGTAGAAATTAGACGCTTGGATTTGTACGTAAGTATGAAGTGCGTGAAGGGAGTACACTCAACACTGAATTACAGTTCCACATTTGCTTAGTGTTATTTCAAAACTTTGCACATACATCAGTTCACGCTTTTCCCTGACTTCTCATTGCAATTCAAGAGGAAATTTATAAGGGACGATCAAAACGTTTCCGTTTGACGGTGTTGCTGGAGCGTATATGCAACGCAGCTCGACATCGGTTCGCGCATACGAGCACCGACATGTAGACAAGGGATTAGTCTGGCAGTCGTGTCTTCCTGCGAGGGGTAAATGCGAAAACGTGAACTATGGCGACGTAATTGCGAAATGCGTCCGAAGAGGACCAACGTGATCTTATTTTTTTCTTGGGTGCCGGTAGGCATCCAGGGAGAATGAGTAATGTGTATGGGGCAACATGTCTGTCGAAAACAACCATTGTGAAACGGAGCAACAAGATCAGCACCGATGCTTCATGATAACGCACGGCCCCATTTTCCCCATGCGATAACCCCGCTTTTGGTCCCATAAGAAAAGCCATGACGAATCGACGATTGCTGTCTAACGAGCATGTGCAATGCACAGTTACGACTCCTTCACGCAGTAGGACACGCTGTTTTGCCAAAGAGATATCTTCAATGCTCACTGCCGTATGCTGCTCGGTATCCTGGACATCATCCAGGTGTCCGGACCGTTCGCCGGATAGTTACGTTATTTAAGGAAACAGGAAGTGTTCAGCCACATCTGAAATGTCAAGCACGACCTGCAACAAATGATGCCCAAGTAGTTGTTTTAACTGCTGTCGTGGCTAATCCGCACATCAGTAGCAGACAAACTGCGCGAGAATCGGGAATCTCAAATGCTACATCAACAACGACTGCACCCGTAACATGTTTCTATGCACCAGGAATTGCGTGGCGACGACTTTGAACGTCGTGCACAGTTCTGCCACTGAGCACAAGAGAAATTAAGGTACGACGGCAGATTATTTGCACGCGTTCTATTTAGCGACGAAGCGTCGTTTACCAACAGCGGTAACGTAAACCGGCATAATATATACTATTCGGCAACGGAAAATTCACGATGGCTGCGACAAGTGGAACATCAGCGACCTTGGCGGGTTAATGTATGGTGCGGCATTATGGGAGGAAGGATAATTGGCACCCATTTTATCGATGGCAATCTAAATGGTGCAATGTATGCTGATTTCCTACGTAATGTTCTACCGATGTTACTACAAGATGTTTCACTGCATGACAGAATGGCGGTGTACTTCCAACATGATGGATGTCCGGCACATTGCTCCCGTGCGGTTGAAGCGGTACTGAATAGCATATTTCATGACAGGTGGATTGGTCGTCGAAGCACCATACCATGGCCCGCACGTTCACCGGATCTGACGTCCCTGGATTTCTTTCTGTGGAGAAAGTTGAAGGATATTTGCCATCGTGATCCACCAACAACGCATGACAACATACGTCAGCGCATTGTCAATGCATGTGCAAACATTACGGGAGGCGAACTACTCGCTGTTGAGAGGAATGTCGTTACACGTATTGTCAGATGCATTGAGTTTGACGGATATCATTCTGAGCATTTATTGCATTAATGTGGTATTTACAGGTAATCACGCTGTAACAGCATGCGTTCTCAGAAATGATAAGTTCACAAAGGTACATGTATCACATTAGAACAACCGAAATAAAATGTTCAAACGTACCTATGTTCTGTATTTTAATTTAAAAAACCTACCTGTTACCAACTTTTCGTCTAAAATTGTGAGCCATATGTTTGTGACTACTACAGCGCCATCTATCACAAAGCGAAAAAAGTGGTCCAACTAAAACATTCATATTTCTTTACATATTACACGAATATGTAATAACAAGTGGGGGTTCCTATTTAAAAACAACGCAGTTCATATCAGTTTGCCCTGTGGTAGCTCCATCTAGCGGACCAACCATAGCGCCATCTGGTTTCCCCCTTCAAGCTAGACAAGTTTCGTTCTTAGTAGTTGTTTCGTTTGACACTTATTTCGTGAGATATTTGGCCCGGTTACGATCAATGGACTATCTTGTATATATGAAGATGATATTGACAGCGTCATTTTCGGAGATGAAACAGATACCAATAACAAAGTACCGTCTGACAAAAAGCTGAACAAAATTCAGTTGGATCTGGATAAGACCTGAAGATGCCAAACGTAGTGGCAACTTGCTTTAAACGGTCTGAAATATCAAATTGTGCTCTTCCACAAAACTAAAACAAATGTAGTATTCTAAAACTACAACATCAACAACTTGAATCAGTCAACTCATATAAATACTTGGGGGATATAAGTAGGTAAAGCAGTTGACAGACTTACGTTCGGTGGTAGAACACTAAGGAAACACAATGAGCCTGCGAAGACGATTGCTTACGAAACACTTGTACGAGCCATCCTAGGATATTGATCAAGTGCGTGAGACCAATATTGAGCAGGAGCAACAAGTGATGCTGAACGTACTGTACAAAGAAGGACAGCGCGAATCATCACAAGTTTGTCTGACCCATGGGAGAGTCACAGATATGCTGTAAAAATTGGACTGTGCCTTGCAGACACGAACTATCCCGAGACAGCCTACTTACAAAGTTTCAAGAAACAGCTTTAAGTGAAGATTTTAGTGATATGCAGGATGTCGACATAAAACCTCCATGATTTCCGAACTCAATCAGAAAAACTGTGAGACATAGATGCTTACTGTTAGTGGCATCATGTAAAGCAACTGAGAAAGTATTGTACAAAAAATTAATACGCTTCTGCATGGGTCTTTGTGCCATAAGCATACAATCATGTCTGGGGTGATGGAGACTACTGCATCCACAGTTCTTCTGCGGTGATAGCCAAGGCAGAGCACCGGCGATGCATACGTGATGTCTTTCACATAACCTCATTGGAAGAAATACAGAAGGGATATTGTTGTACCACAAGAAAATACGCTCGCTGGTACAACGGTGGACTTTTTGGTTTGCTCTTGGAGCAGACTGAGTGGATATTACGACACTCAGAATATTAATTCACTTTATTACAGCATAGATAAGAAGAATTACTTAGTTTAGTACAATCCATTTCCAATGGAATATCTTTAATATTTACGGCTGTCGCTGAACCGTAAATTAATACTTGATACAGACAAATTACAAGTCTCTTCATTTGAACTACAATTGACATAGCGTCACTTATAGTTCTGCCTGAGACATTGGCCACACACATGGCCTAAGGCGGTGCTGTCCTCTTAGTAGATAATCGAGGACAAGGGGCAGAGCGGTCTTGTGCTCGGCCGGGAGCCGTTGGGGTGTCGTAAGGAAAAGTTTGTGGACATGGCTACACAGGTGTCGCACATTCGTCGATGCGGCTTGCAGCGAATATCGTTCCTTGTGTTTGTGTTGCCCTTAGGACAGCACCACAGTTACGTCTAGAGGTCTCTGTGGCCACTTGATGGTGTATCATATCTTATCTGCCACTCTGGAAATGTTAGTTCCAGAGAGTCACTGACACGTAAACTCGAGTTTTGTGGCGCACCACCCTCCTGAAGACTGAATGGCTGAGCGGAAAGAAGCTAAGACACACCAGTTTCCTCATGTATGTCCACATAAACGGTTCCTGGTACTATTTGTCGATTAAGAAAATGGTGAAATTATACCGTCTTTTATCAGCAACCATCATGCATTCACCTATCCGCTCTCCCTGGCTTGCTCCCTAAAAACTTTAAGGGTTTTCCGAATGTTGTGCTGGTTAACTTTCCCACAGCTGTGGGAGGTTGCTTCGTCAGAGTAAACATTTCCTAGATACTAGGGTTTCTGTCCAATTTATTTCAGCATCTCAACAGCAAATTTTTGGCGGAGCTGCAAGTCGCTTGGCTTTAATGTTTTTTCAATTTGAACTTCATTAGCGTGAAAGTGAATTTCTTTATGTAACGCCATGTAAACAGCTGGGTGCGGGATGTTTTGTTCTCGCGACGTTCGATGAACTGACTTTGATATGCTTCTTTGGAAGGTCTCTCTGGACTCTTTTTTCCAATTCATCATGTAAGTGTTTTCTACCAAAAACGGACTGTTTACATTCTTAATTTCAGACCTGAGTTTCTCCTGGCGTATACAATTTTCAAATAACTTACGGGAATTCAGCCAGGTAATATTTACAGGGAACTCCGATATTTCAGCGGGAATACACATCCCCATTTTCAAGACACAAACTGTATAGGACAGGCGACGTACAGGCAAATTTAGAACCTCGGTTCTTGGTGTAATTCGGGAAAGAGAACACACACACTGAACTATATAGGACGGAAAGGTACCTTCGGAAGGCCATATAACCATCGGGGAACAGCACTAAAGGTGTTAAGACTCTTGATAGTGTCCTGCAACAAACCACTTTTCTTAAGGAGCCTGTTGGTCTTTCTCTCAACACTTTTCGTGGGGTCAGCATCGATCCTGCGATACACTGAGTCAGATAATAAACATTGCGTCTTTTGTCCTATAGTGGGCAATATCGGCGCTCCGGCATATCGTGTAGCCAAGCATCTTACTTCTCTGCTAAGCCCACAAGTTGGTCGGTGTGAACATGATATCAGGAACACAGCTGACTTCTTACGTCGTTTGGAGGGAATGCGGTTGAATGACTCTGATATTTTAGTAAGTTTCGGTGTGGTCCCTCTCTTCACTCATGTCTCTCTGTCTGATTCGTTGCGGGTAACTGAGGTTAGGTTTGGTGTTGAATTAACTAATCTCTTTCGACATGTGTTGACATCCACTTAATTTTTATTCAGTGGCCAATATTACGAGCAGACAGATGGAGTTGCGATGTGTAGCCCGTTGTCTCCTGTGACTGCAAATTTGTTTATGGAAGACTTTGAGGAACGAGCATTGGAGTCGGCGCTTTGAAACCCACCTGTTTCTTCAGATATGTTGATAATACTTTTGTTGTTTGACCTCACGGTAGGGAGAATTTGAATACCTTTTTAGAACATCTGAACTCGACCCACCCGATCATTCGTTTACGATGAGAATGGTTGCCTTCCCTTTCTTGACGTCTTGGTTAGGAGGAAGGTTGATGGATGTTGGAACATGCAGTTTACCGGAAATTTACTGACACTGATTTGTGTTTACAGGCTGATGGTTGTCACCATCCGGCTCAGCGTGAAAGGGCACTTCGTACCATGGTACACAGGGCATATGTCATTTCCGACACTGAGACTTTGCCAGCTGAGCTGGCCCATCTTGAAGCTACATTTCGTCAGAATGGTTATAGTAAAAGACAGATTGAACGTGCGTTGCGCTATCAACCAAACGTGCGTCCGGTGACTGATGATAACACTGACTCGACGCCTAAGTCTACTTACTGCCTTTTTGAACAGTTCTCGGGTATCCCACTGGATAGTGTCGTAATTTCTCCACAATATTTCGGCAGACGTACACGCTGCCACCTTCAGGTGGTTCCTGACGAATGGCGTGCTGTTCCTCTCGGCACCCTATATATATTAGCCGTTACCCCCTCCACCGTTCCTCTCCTGGTGTCTTCGGTGCGGCCGGCGCGGCGGCTACTGGAGGTGGTGGGGGAAGCGGCGCCTGGGTCTGAACTGGGGTCTACAGTCTCCCTGCTGCCGCCGTCAGGGGCGGTCCTCTATCTCTGGGACTGCATCTGTCTCTCCAGGCTGAGTGCAGTGTTCCAAGCCTAACTAAGTTGAAGGCTGCTGTCTTTATTAATTAGATCGTCCTGTAGTCGGATTTCGATGGCCTCTTTAGTCGATCTCTGAGACCGCATCTGTCTCTCCAGGCTGAGTGCGGGGTTCCAAGCCTAACTAAGTTGAAGGCTGCTGTCTTTATTAATTAGATCGTCCTGTAGTCGGATTTCGATGGCCTCTTTAGTAACGCAGCCCCAGAAACAGGAGGATTGACAGAGTATTTTTGTTTTTTCATAGTCCATAGTATGGCCAGTCAGCCGTGGCTGACGCCGGGAAAACTTCAGATCGCATACTGCCTTTTTGCCTTACGTAGGAAACACTTCCGTCAATATCGCTCGTATTTTACGGAAATACGACGTGAAATGTGTTTTCCGACCTCCATCTAAAATTAGAGTGCTTTTGGGTTCTGCCAAGGATGATCTTGGTTTGCGTAAGGCGGGCGTACGTCGCATTCCTTGCAGCTGTGGCATGACATACATTGGTCAGACAACCAGGGTCATGGAGGACTGATGTACTGAGCCTAAACGGCACACGCGATTACAGCAACCAAGCAGATTTGCTATTGGCGAACATTGTTTGAATACTGGCCACCGCATGTTATATAACAATACAGAGATACTGACATGCACGTCCAGCTATTAAGAAAACGGCTGAGATAAAATTAGCGAGCAATCTTGTAAACAGGAATGGAGGTTTTTGTTTAAACTCTGCTTGGAATCCTGCTTTCTACCTTGTAAACAAAAAAATAAAAAAAAAAACCAGAGGGACAGAATCTGTGTTACCTCACCTGCTAGTTCGTAGTCTTTCACTGTCGAAACATCTGACTTTAGTCATCTTTGGTGGCACTAGTGTTCAGTGTGTGAGTTAGCTTTCCTGAATTACTCCAAGAATCGAGGTTTTAAATTTGCCTGTACATCGCCTGTCCGTTGCAGTTTCTGCCTTGAAAATGGCGGGATGTGCTCCCGCCGAAATATCGACGGTAGCTGTAAATTTTACCTGCCTGAATTCCCGTAAGTTGTTTGTAAAATACGTCCTCAATTACTTGGTAGACTTATTCCAGGCTCTTGTCTTATCCTGTACAGGACCCTCTAGTACCATACGGGTTATTCCCTGATATCTTAACACATGTCTTATCATTCTGTCCTCTCATCGGTGTTTTCCATACCTTTCTTCGCCGGTTACGCTGAGACTCTAGTCATTCGTTATCAGTCCAATTCATTTTCAACTATTTTCTGCCACATCAAATATGAAACGCTTCTATTCCTTTCTATTCCGGTTTTCACACTATCCATGATTCACTGCCATTCAACGCTGTGCTCCAACCGTCCATTCTCAGAAATTTCTTCCTCATTTTAAAGCCCACTTTTGACACCAGCAGAGGCCTCTTACCCAGGAATTCCCGTTTTTCCAGTGCTAGTCTTCGTTTTACGTCCTCGTTTCTTCGTCCGTCATGGGTTATTTTGCTTTCAAGGTAGCAGAATTATTTGATATCGTCTACTTCGTGAGCAGCAGCTTGGATGTTAAATTCCTCACTAGTCTCCTTTCTGCTGATTCTCATTACTTTTATCTTCTTCCGGTTTATTTTCAGTTCAGTCATATCAAACCTTAATCTTCTTAAGGACTATTGTGCTCCCTTTGAAATTCTCGTTGGAAATGGATTTTCATATACCTCACGATGCATTGTGCTCTCTCTTGAGGTCTAGTCATTTCTGGTAATTATTTATCACTTGAAATAAAACAAAAGGAATAACTTGAAAATAAGGCCTATAGAAATATTTTTGAGATGCTTTACATGATGTGCCACAGATCGCAAGTATCTATGCACCTGAGTCTTTTCTTTTATTGCTTTTGAAAGTCAGGGAGATTTCATACAGGCATCCTGTACTACGACCCTATACGTATTGCCTCTGTATGTTCTTCTTTATACCGATGTTAGTACAGAATGTCGAATCAAGATACATTTGAACCTTCTAAATTTCCGGTTGTTTCGGAGATATATTGTGCCATCTTCAGGCCCCCTGACCAACGTGTAGGAAGAGTCTCACCTCTGGTCCACTCAAAACAGGGGCCAGCGATTGGAGGGATCGCTGTATCCAGAAGAAATCTACGGATAACAGTCTTGAATGCCGGCCACGATTTTGACTGAGTCATAAATGGGAATCCTCCTACACATCGGTCTAAAAACGACGTAATCTATCGCCGAACCTGGTTTCTCAATGAAATAATAGTTGGAAATTTAGATGGCTGAAAGGTGTTTTGATTCGACATTCTTTACGTATCGCTCCTGTGGGGATCGTGAGGACTAGATTAGACCAAGGCAGTGGTTCCCAACCTGGAGGTAATTACCCGATGAGAGATAAAATGAAGTTTTCGAAGAGGTAAAAACTAAACTATTCGTCTCTGTTTCAAAAAAGAATACATTGTCCGTTGTAGGCTGTGTTGTGCTTTATAAAACGAGTGCTATTAGCTAATTTTGCCAGTGAGCCATTATCAAGCATATCTGCTATGTCATGTATTACATGTCGTGCTCATCACACAATGAGCACGATATGTAATATATGACATAGCAAATGTGCTTGATAATGTCTCTGAGGTGAAATTAGCTAACAGCGCGATTTTAATAAAGCACTATACAATCTACTACTGACAATGTATCCTTTTATTAAACATTTCGAGGCTGTGGATCTCCACGGTAGCAAAAATATTTTGTTACAATCACGAAACTATTTTTTTCCAAAATATCATTACTGTTATCACATTTTTGTAAGACTCTAGTACTGGTTATATAGGATATCAATAATTAGTTTTTCTCAGTCAGTCGCACTAACACGGTGGTGGTTACAGGTACCTCACATAGGCCACCCACTACACACTTTGTCCCGTACATCGCTGATGATAAAAGTGAGACATATACGTAACATGTGCTACATATCTCCAGAAAAATGTCTTCTCCAAATTGTAAACAGTAACTGCAGTAATCCAGAAACTGCTTCATCAGTCGCTTCGAGACACATAAATGAATTAATTGAGAGCACGACAGAGCAGTAACTAGATAAGAGCTACTATAGTGCTGTACACATTATCATTATTATTATTATTATTATTATTATTATTATTATTATTAGTGTCTCTGGCAAAACAAAATGTATTAACAGCCTGAAATCTTCGAATTTCTGCCAGTTCAGAAGTAAGGAGTGCAGCAATCAACTGATTTGCAAACAGTAAGTGTAGTGCACACATTTCAATTAGTTTGATTTTCAGGGGGGTTGTAGTGTGCAGGTTAAGCAAGTGTCCCAAAGGAGAGGAGTAATGCAGGGGAAGTATGTTTTGTAACAAGCGTCTACCTTCACTGTGGATGGTCAGTTATGGGTAGCACTTGGGATGAAGCACGAATTCTTTCGTTATTCGTTCTAACTCATACACACACACACACGCACACACACACACACACACACACACACACACACACACACACTAAATATCATTCTCCTTACATAATTTTAAAAATAAACGTGTTCTAAGAAAAGTCTGTCATTCTACAGTTTATTTAGGTGCTAAGGTTAGTGATAATGTGGGAGAGAGAGAGGGGGGGGGGGAGGCAACAGAGGGACGGCGGTGGGGGTACTTGCTAATGTCTAATTGCACTCAGGGGTGAAGGCCCAAGATAGGTTGGCAACCATTGGAATAATCAGCCCACGCCCAGGAGTAACCAAGAAATAACTCTTCCCCCACTCCATAGTTGAAAGGAATGGGAAGAAGCCGTAATAAGTAAAGCAAAGGGAAGCACCCTCTTCACAGTGGTATGCAAAATATGTATGTATATGTAGATGCTGATGTAGATGCAGAACTGTGAGTTTAGGTTTAATGGGACGAAGTCTTGCTACTTTTCGCTTCACCGCCGTTTTCTTTCAACGCTTCCAACGTGAATGTTAAACAACAGTGGGTGTAAGTTGTAACCATGTCTTAACGCCATATTTAACGCAAAATTTTCCTGCTCAATTTTCTGCATTCATTTACAGATATTTGTTTCGCCTACCTCTGGCGGTGTCTGCGAAAAACCACTTAAAAAAAGAAACGCTCCAACGCGAGTGCGGAACAGAGCGGTTGCTCGGGGGGAGCGTCGAAGCAAGTGGGCCGGGGCACAGGGCATGCGCCTCCTAAAGGAAAACTTTATCTCCCCCGCCAAACAGTGTCGAACAAATTGGAAATTTCCATTCGATTACTGCTGCCCCCGGGGACGGAGGGAGGCGGGCTGCTGGCGGCGCCTTTTATCCCGGGGCGGGGGCGGGAGGGGCGCCGTTTGAGCCGCCGCGCCGCCTTGCGCTCTGCTTCCACCCCCGCCCACCCACACCCGCCCTCGGGAGGTCACAAAACTAACAGCCAGCAGAGGAGGCAGTGCGCTGCTGCGGCGGCCCAGGCGGCACAAACAAATAGCGACTGATTGTTGGCGCAGAAAGCGAGCGGCACGGATCCCGGCAGCAGCAGCAGCAGCAGCAGACTCCGGGAGATCGATAAGTCTGCTCGCGAGTCGCGAGTGCGTGTTGCGGGCCTTGTGGAGACAACAAGCGGTGTCTGAGGACGCCGCCAGCGAGTGGCGGAAACGCGTGCAGCCGCTGTGGCCCGTAGGCCTTTGCTGCGTAGTCTTCTTCCCTCTGAGCGTCTCGTGTTGCCCAGATCTGGAATTAAAAATAACATCTTCATCTACATATTACAATAAGGATTGGAACGCATTTTTTCTCGGTGAGGCGGCCGGTGTGGCCGAGCGGTTCTAGGCGCTTCAGTCTGGAACCGCGAGACCGCTACGGTCGCAGGTTCGAATCCAGCCTCGGGCATGGATGTGTGTGATGTCCTTAGGTTAGTTAAAGTAGTTCTAAGTTCTAGGGGACTGATGGCCTCAGATGTTAAGTCCCATAGTGCTCAGAGCCATTTTTTCTCGGTGTATTTCGGTTTAAAAAATGCGAAATTTCTTGAGAGACATCGTGGAATTTTCCTGCTTTTGTTCCTATAGTTTCATGTAGTTCCAATAAGTGGCGACCCTTACCTAGTCTTCAAAATGACTTCTACAACGGAAGTTCATTCCAGTCAGAGAGCAGTCACTGAGTTTCTTTTGACTGAAAACCAAAGCGTCACAGATATTCATAGGCGGCTGAAGAATGTTTCGGAGACCTGGCAGTGAACAAAAGCACAGTGAGTCGTTGGGCGGGTGGTTTTGTCACCATAGCAAATAGGTCGTGCAAATCTGTCCGATCTCCAGCTTGCCGCCCGGCCGCACACAGCTGTCAGCGTTGAAACATGGGGACACTCTCATTCGAGATGATCGATGGATCACAATCAAACGCCTCGCCGCTTCATAGTGCTCATACACACGTCCACCAGTTGAGGTACTTCAAGGGGTATTCCCACTGGGTTCCTCGCCCCCTGACAGAAGACTTCCATCTGTTGGTCCAGTGAAGGCTGCACTCCGCGGGAAGCAGTAGGTGAATGATTAGGAGGTTATTAATGCAGTAAGACGTAGGGTCCGACGTTGACCAGTAGAGTGGCACCATGCGGGCATGCACGGCTTCGAAGTAAGGTGACGTAAGGCCGTCGCACTGAGCGGAGATCATGTTGAAAAATAGGATTTTGTGGCCAAAAGAGTGGGGAATAATATGGTGTACTGGAACCCTGAATAAAACCACCATCCTTCCAGAAAACAAAGTGTTGCATTACTAATAGAGAGCACCTCGTACATCCACGGCGCGGTTCGCACTGAAAAGATACGATATGCAATAGAACACGGTGCAATAAAGGTGGCGCGACGCGACGCTTAACGGTGCTACACTCGTGTTTCTTCTAGGACGATACAATATGTGACATGACAGGTGTTGCGACTCCTCATGCGAAAAGCAACAAGACAGTACGAATCATATTTCTGTTTCAGTCTCAGTAGCGATCATTATCTCTTCTGGAGATTGCGCTATTGTGACTTATGTTAACTTTAAGGTAAGACTCCATCCTAAAAATTCCTTTTTTTTTTCAAGAACTTTTAGTGGCTGTTTCACATCTCTGGAGTGTTTATTCTCAAACCTCAAAAGGATTTGGCTGAATACAAATTACAAGTATTGGATGACGTACGAGGGCAGTTCAATAAGTAATGCAACACATTTTTTTTCTCGGCCAATTTTGGTTGAAAAAAACGGGAATTTCTTGTGGAATATTTTCAAACATTCCCGCTTCGTCTCGTATAGTTTCATTGACTTCCTACAGGTGGCAGCGCTGTACGGAGCTGTTAAAATGGCGTCTGTAACGGATGTGCGTTGCAAACAGCGGGCAGTGATCGAGTTTCTTTTGGCGGAAAACCAGGGCATCTCAGATATTCATAGGCGCTTGCAGAATGTCTACGGTGATCTGGCAGTGGACAAAAGCACGGTGAGTCGTTGGGCAAAGCGTGTGTCATCATCGCCGCAAGGTCAAGCAAGACTGTCTGATCTCCCGCGTGCGGGCTGGCCGTGCACAGCTGTGACTCCTGCAATGGCGGAGCGTGCGAACACACTCGTTCGAGATGATCGACGGATCACCATCAAACAACTCAGTGCTCAACTTGACATCTCTGTTGGTAGTGCTGTCACAATTGTTCACCAGTTGGGATATTCAAAGGTTTGTTCCCGCTGGGTCCCTCGTTGCCTAATCGAACACCATAAAGAGCAAAGGAGAACCATCTGTGCGGAACTGCTTGCTCGTCATGTGGCTGAAGGTGACAATTTCTTGTCAAAGATTGTTACAGGCGATGAAACGTGGGTTCATCACTTCGAACCTGAAACAAAACGGCAATCAATGGAATGGCGCCACACCCACTCCCCTACCAAGAAAAAGTTTAAAGCCATACCCTCAGCCGGTAAAGTCATGGTTACAGTCTTCTGGGACGCTGAAGGAGTTATTCTGTTCGATGTCCTTCCCCATGGTCAAACGATCAACTCTGAAGTGTATTGTGCTACTCTTCAGAAATTGAAGAAACGACTTCAGCGTGTTCGTAGGCACAAAAATCTGAACGAACTTCTCCTTCTTCATGACAACGCAATACCTCACACAAGTCTTCGCACCCGAGAGGACTTCAGTGGACTGTTCTTCCTCATGCACCCTACAGCCCCGATCTCGCACCGTCGGATTTTCATATGTTTGGCCCAATGAAGGACGCAATCCGTGGGAGGCACTACGCGGATGATGAAGGAGTTATTGATGCAGTACGACGTTGGCTCCGACATCGACCAGTGGAATGGTACCGTGCAGGCATACAGGCCCTCATTTCAAGGTGGCGTAAGGCCGTAGCATTGAATGGAGATTACGTTGAAAAATAGTGTTGTGTAGCTAAAAGATTGGGGAATAACCTGGTGTATTTCAATGCTGAATAAAACAACCCCTGTTTGAGAAAAAAAATGTGTTGCATTACTTATTGAACTGCCCTCGTACAAGGGCCTCATAGAGATAATATTCATGCTCCTCCTAGTATAGATGTTGTGGTCAAGACAGTACTTGTCTATCAGAGCCTTGCATGTCATGCACTATTGTCAAGATGCACTGATGGCAAGACACAAAATGAAAATGAAAGTGTCGCTTGATTCAGGTGTACCAAAGAAATTGTGTCTAAAAAGAAGACACTGTTGGGTGTTATAGATGTTTTTTCACAGTTGCGTTTGGGACGTCTGAAGAGAGCAGCAATCCCAGCACTTCTTTATTATCCTCCCAGCAGAAGATCTGCTTCTGTAGAGATCAACGAAGCAGTCCATAAGAAGCTGCCAGAAAGAAGGAAAATTTCAAGAAAAGCGGTACCCCGGTTTTGAAATTACAAGAAGAAGAAGCTTTACAGGAGCAAGAAGAGAAAATGTATGGTACTGGTGCATTTTAATGGGTATGTGTCTTGTACTAGCATTTATTTTTTTATAAAAACTTGAAATCCATTTTCCCATAAATTTGTTTTTCCATGTTCAACGCCAACTTTTTCGCAGAGGCTGAAAATGTCGCTTCAACTGTAAGGCACTTTTTATTTAAAACATCTTACAACTTAAGCGGTATTTTCAACCTCTGCTATAATGCAGAGTTGCAGATGTTCCTCTGGCAGAATTGTTTGTAGCCAACTTGTTTGTCATAAATATTAACCTCAATGAATTTTTTCCGGAAAGTAGTCTTGAGATATTTGCATTTTTCTATGCATTAATATTACAGAAAATATAGTGTTTCTATTTTATTAACACATTGACATATCTATAATTAAAGCAAATTTAAGTCTGAAATTTGAAAAAAATACTGAAAGTAAATCAATAGCATTTCTCATCAAATGAACGAATAGAACTGTTGAACTATGTACCTAAAACACCTGCAACACGAAAACTGAAGTGTGAGTGCAAAAAATTGGTCTTCAAGAATACAATTAAAAATTCATAACACAAAAGCCAATGAAGTTCTTCACTTCCAAAAATTGGCATTGTTACATATTTACATGGGGGACAGTATTTTAAAATTTGGCTGAAATCGACAAAGTTGAAGAAAAGTTAAATTTTCTGTGAAGCTCTAAGGAAGTACTGGTTGAAACCATGCAATGCTGAGATTTCTCGTGAGGCCTCTAAACACTTGTTCAGACAGTTTCCGCTTTTTGGAGCAACTAGACTCAGCTACTCAGTCAAATCTGGACGCCAATTTTTGACACTCTATTTCTCCTACAGAGATGCTACCGATAACAGTAATGTAAGTTGTTTAAAGTCTGCGAATGGCGAAGAAATGCCACCAAGAAATGTTTATGTTTTGCACCTGGTACGGTACTTCATTCAATGTGGTTCATGCAGAAATAATGGTTACAAATTAATAAACATACGTTACTGTTTCTTCAACTATTTATTTTCGCAAAAGCAGTATATGATTCAAATTGAAGAGAATTCAGAAGAAAAATTGCTGGATTTGAAGTGTGATCAGTCACAATCGATGCTATAGCAGCGGATGGTGAACTCTGCGTAGGGATAGACAATGTGTCTGAAGAAATGGAGGGAGCCAGTGATGACAAGGAACATTGCGACGTGCCCTTCTCAGCTTCGTCCAGCTGCTCATTCAGAAGTAACAGGAATGTAGCTTTCAGAACTCTTTTACGATCCCCAAAAAGGTTCCTGAAGCCATGGTGCATGGACTGAAGGAGAACGTAGTCAGTGTCATCAGCTGATGATTCACACTGTCTTTCCATTTCAATAAGTTTTTCATTCCCGTCTTTGGATCGTATTAGCACTATAAGGAAGAAAGGATCAGAAGGCAGCTCTGCACTCCACACAGCAGGTAGCAATAACATCGCGTGGGCCGCGTGAATCACAACAGTCTCGTCACGAATGACCTCCCACATATATCATGCATTTTCTAGAGAATGGTAAGAGGAATCGCTCTGCTTCCACCGTTAAAAGGAATATTTCGTATGCAGCAACCTATAACGTAAAACCTTCCAAACTTAAACTGACCAGCGACTATATTTTCCAACGCAAACTTTTCAAAATATGTCCAGCTGATACTTGTTTGCGGAGTATGACAATACTCCGTTATCATTACAAAATGTTTGTATGAGTGTATGTTCCGGTCGCGCGGACTAGCCACACGGTTTGAAGCGCCGTGTCACGGATTGCGCGGCCCCTCCCGCCGGAGGCTCGAGTCCTCCCTCGGGCATGGGTGTGTGTGTTGTTCTTAGGATAAGTTAGTTTAAATAGTGTGTAAGTCTAGGGACCGATAACGTCAGAAGATTTGTCACTAAGGAATTCACACGCAATTGAACATTTTTTGTATGTTCCAAATCGCCTTCTAAATCACTGGTCGACATTTTCATTACTGTCAGTGGACAATAGCTGTGTTGGTAAGAACCACCTATCTATGGTATTGTTGGCCGGGAGGCCCCCATTCGGTGGAGTTCGGCCGCCGTATTGCATGTCCTTTTGAGGTGACGCCACATCGGCGACTTGCGAGTCAATGATGATGAAGGACACACAACACCCAGTCGCTCCCGCCACGCTGTGGAGGCGGACTATTTATAATAATTCAGGGGATATGATGTCATAAACAATGAGCTGCGTGAAAAACATTCATGACGTTAAATTTCTTACTTATGTGCTACTTACGTTATTCGCAATAAATTTTGCAGGCTGTATCCACATATATCGCTAAAGGCACATACAAATATTGTAGTTCAGGTCATATGACATAAACACTTAGGTGCTTGAAAAACTGCTGGATGGTGCATGATGTTTAAATGTATTAGTTCTATGCTACTAATTCTGTTCGCAACGTATTGCTCAGACAGCATCCATTTATGTCGCTGAATATACAGAAATATACCATTGTACGACACATAGTTCACTGAGATGGGTGAAAAGATTCCGCATCATGCATCAAGTTTAAAGACAAGTACATTTATTCTTTAACATTAAGATACTCCTACAGTGGAAACATCTTAAGGACATTCCCGACACCTGGTAGCAGTTTTGGCAGCTTTCAACTTCAAAGGCAATCGTTACCGTAGAAATGTTTACCTTATCGCGTTGTAGACTCACGAAGCAACTGCGCCCAGCGTACAGAAACTGCCCTGGATACTGTACTTCACATTTGTACATTACGCATATTTCTTTGTATGACTTTTTCATGGTCTCAAGGAGACTTTCACGAATACATGGAAATGAAATTCTTTCGATGTTTACAAAAACAGTTAATTTTTATGTTTTCGTTTCTAATAGAAAACTGTTAAATGAACATCCGGGCATGCCGTTTTTGTTAGCTAGTGTGAGCACAAACGAAAAGAAAACCAGTTCATTATCAGTCAGGCTTTGATGTCGGACTATAAGATTCGAAAAACAATTTTTTTATCAAATAGTTTCCTCGAAATCGAATGTGAAAAACTGCACAGCAGAGAACGCAAGAGAAAACCGAAAGAGTGGTTTTTAATTTTTTACGCGAAAAGTGTAACTTTCGCTGACAAACTTAGTACGGAGATATATGTAGCCGTACTTCATCTACGTAAAACAATTTGAGCAGTTATGCAAAGGAACTGTGCCAGGGTGAGGTGCTGGTAAGCACATCTGCCTACTGAGCTGATGTACTTTCGTATATATTTTCATTCGTGGTTTCAGTCTGGATGTATACATCATAGATGATTGCGACTTGGAAAGGTCTCAGGAGTCATGTATAAGCATCTACGCCTGGTTTTCAGGCAGGGTATCCAGTTTCGTTTGATGCTTAGTTGCTATTCCAATGTAGCTGGAGAGCTTCTGCAATGCTGTGGCGAGGCGTAGTGGTTGGCGCATCTGCAAAGTGAACAGGAGAGCTGAGTTCGAGTCCCAGCCTTTGTACAAATTTTCATTCGTCGCTTCCGTTTGCATATATACAACATAGAACTGTTTTTATTGAGCCACGTGGAATGACCTGGAATTTTCCTCGCCGTGTATTGTACGACACAAGACGCGTGGGGCAAACAGCACTCCCGCGGTGCGACGGGTGGTACAACAGAGGTACGTGTTGGTGTTGTACCGCAGGCATCCCAATAAGAAGCAGTTGAGTCGCCTTCAGCTATGTTTCTATGTGCTTCTCTGAGGCGGGTTGTTTCTACGTTGTACAGAAAGTCGCGTCACGTATCATATCATCTTTTGTATTGTCTCAGTATGAACTGTGTTTTACTTTTAAGAGCATATTCCACATGGTACCATATTGTGTGTGGCAGAGGATACTTCCGGCATTTGCCCCGATTCCCCGGTCCATTCACGAATGGGGTGGGAAGAAAGACAGTCGGTTAATTTCCGTATGAGTCGTAATTTCTCTGGTTTTCTCGTGTTGATCACTTCACGAATCCTGTGTGGGACGGAGTAATGTAGGGTGCCCATAAAGTCCTGCTGTCATTTCAGAAAATGAAAAGTATTAGAGACAGAGCATAGTGCTTTGTTGTAACAAGTTTAGCAGCTATCCGAGGGTCCCCCCCCCTCCCCCGCCCCCCCCCCTGTTATGCCAGAACTTCAGTGGGTCCCCATTCGTTATTCATAGAACATAAAGGAGATATTCGAGTTCTGCCAATTCTGACTGCTCCGTTCATTCGTGCATGATGGGTGGTAATGTCATTGACTGGTGTTGTGTACACGCAATCCTTGACGTAACCCTGCAAAAAGAATAATGCCAAGACATCGGTAGATTTCGGAGACCTAGCAATGTACCCATCACGGGTCATCCGTCTCTCAAGAAACGTGTTCAAATGGTTCAAATGGCTCTGAGCACTATGGGACTCAACTGCTGAGGTCATTAATCCCCTAGAACTTAGAACTAGTTAAACCTAACTAACCTAAGGGCATCACAAACATCCATGCCCGAGGCAGGATTCGAACCTGCGATCGTAGCGGTCTTGCGGTTCCAGACTGCAGAGCCTTTAACCGCACGGCCACTTCGGCCGGCCTAAGAAACGTGTGATTCAGCTAATCGTGAACGCTAAAAATCCATTGTGGGGAAGCACCATCATGCTGAAAGATGATGGATGTGTACCAGGAACTAGCTGATCGAGCATGCACAGGTAAACATTTCCCGTGATGGTCTGCCAGTCTCTCTAAACTTTTTTGAACTACTTCATAATGTTTGATTTCACCGGAGACTTCCTACCAGTCGGCAATTCCACCGTACCGTTGCACCAGATTTGGATTCTTCATACCAGATGATACATTACATCTTCTCCTGATCTGTCATCATTGTTATGTAGTAGAGCACAAAGCGATAAACTTTGAGAGCTCTCGAACATTATACAACAAACCACGATGCTCTACCTCTAATAGTTTCCAAGTTATGATTTTTTGAAATGATAGCGGGACTTTATGGACACACTGTCTCTGCGTCGACTCTTGTCGGAACATACTCTCTCGAAATTTCGTCCAGTACACTGAAAGTTGGCTGAGTTGGCTACATGTACGATAGAAAATTGTTGTGGCTGTTTCAACAGGCTGCCAGAACTAGATGACCATCCGGGCCGGCCGGGGTGGCCGAGCGGCTCTTCTCGCTACAGTCTGAAACCGCGCGACCGCTACGATCGCAGGTTCTAATCCTGCCTCGGGCAAGGATGTGTGTGATTTCCCTAGGTTAGTTAGGTTTAAGTAGCCCACGGTGCCCATAAGGACTACATTGAGAAGCAGAGCCTGCTAAATGAATCTTACAGGAAGATCAACGCTGAACCCACAAAGAAGGTGGAGAACAAGACTAGAGCTCTTCTCAAGGACACAAATTTAACAGAGGGTGTCGCCAAGAAATAGACACCTCAGGGACCTGTAGCGCCAAGACTTTATGGACTCCCTAAAGTCCACAAAGAAAGGGTGCCATTACGCCCTATTGTCAGCAACATTAGGGCACCTATATATTTGCCGGTCAAATACCTGGCAGAATTACTAAGCCCTTATGTGGGTAATTACCCTCATCACGTTCGAAATTCTGTGGATTTCGTAAAACGTCTCGACAACTTCTAGCTGAAAGACTCAGATATCCTGGTGAGTTTTGACGTTGTTTCATTATTCACCAGGGTGCCTCTTCGAGACTCAGTTGAGCTTATTGCACAGAACTTTGACGAGAAGACGACCGACCTTTTCAAGCACGTTCTGACCTCCACGTATTTTCTCTTTAATGGACAATACTATGAACAAACAGAAGGAGTCGAAATGGGGAGCCCACTCTCGCCTGTGGTTGCGAGTTTCTATATGGACTACTTCGAGGAGGAAGCTTTGGCGTCATCCAAATGGAAAACTATTTGTTTCTACGTTATGTGGATGGCACGGTCGTGATCTGGCGCCATGGAAGGTACAAGCTCCTAGACTTCCTTACACACCTGAACTCCATACATCCAAACATCAAATTCACTTTGGAGACCGAAGCAGAAGGAAGATTATCATTCCTGGACGTCATGGTCAAAAGAAGAGCGGATGGCACCCTGTGCCACATGGTATACAGGAAGAAAACGCACACCGACCTGTATTTGCAAGCGAAAATCTGCCACCACCCTGCGCAGAGGAATGGGGTGCTAAAAAACAATGGTGCACAGGCGCGCACCATCTCTGATGCACAGAGTCTGCCCCAAGAACTGGAACACCTCAGCACTGTATTCCGAAAAATGGCAGATCAGACGCGCTCTCCGCCCCACCTCTACAGTACAGCGTGTGGAGACGGAAGAAGTCATGGAGAAAGAGATAGCCATTGCCTATATACTGTATACTGGCGCACTATCGGTGAAAATAGGACGAATATTGAGGAAACACCGACTAGGAACTGTCTTTTGCCCACCAAATAAAACACGAGCATTATCTGGAAGTGTCAAAGACGATCTCGGTTTACGGAAGGTCGGCATATGCCAGATTCCGTGACAACGTGGGAAGGCAGTGCGCACCATCGAAGATCGTTGCCGAGAGCATCAGAGGCACACTCTACTTGGGCACTCAAACAAGTTGGTGGTCGCAGAGCACAGATTGTGCGAAAATCACGAAATGGACTACCAACATACCAGGGTCTTGGCACAGACATCTAAATACTGGGACAGCGTCGTTAGAGAGGCTATCGAAATTCGTACCAGGGACGGACTCATCAACCAGACGCCGTCGCCAGCGTCTCACCAACCGCTGACGTGTGGGCGCGGACCGTGGAGGGGACGCCTCGCGAGGGGAGGGGATTTAAGATGGCCGCCCGCCCTCAGGCGCTCAGTTCGTCGCCGCACCTGAAGATTGCGACATGTCTGATCGCTGAAATATTGTGCCCCTTGGACACTATGGACTGGCAGTACACCCCTGGACTGTTCGAGCAAGAAATACGCCAGGAGAAACTGAAGAATCACATTCCTTTTCAGTTTGTTGCTGTACTAGACCTCAAGAGGAAGAGCAGACAGGATAGACAATCTCCGTTGAGCAAGAACAAGAACTACTGATATCACACCACTGCATGGAACGTAAAATGCCACGTAAACTACATTTATTGAATGATCGTATGGATTTCTTCCCGGATAAGCTAGGCGCCATTAGTAAATAACAAGGAGAATGGCTCTGGCAGGTCATTTCTCGCAAGGAAAAGCATTATCAAGACAAGTGGAATGATGTGATTATGTAAGCAACTGCAAACATTAACAAAATCCATTATTACATGAAATCTGACACCAGAGCACAAATTCTGCAATTATATCTAGAGTCAGGGTTGAATTACGTTCCAGAAATTATGTACATTGTTCTAATAAGTGAATAAAGGTTTTTTTACTTGGTTCTGTCGTCAATAATGGGCGGCCTGATGAGGCAAAACGCAACAGAAAGTACTGCACTAAAACGCGAAATGTGGCTTCATAAGAAATGTCACCAATAATTGAAAAAGTGTTATGACGATCTATGCTTTGACAAAGGATTCGGGATTAGTCCATCATTCGGGGGGGGGGGGGGGGGGGGGCGGGGGTGATGAGAGGTTATCAGGAGAAAAAGACTGGAAAACCACGGAATCAGTATAATTCTACGAGTCAGGGAGTGGAGTTCCTGAAGTTTTAATGTGGTAGGGAAGATAGAATATCTGAAAACTGGAATGTAAAGACTCAGCCAAGTCAGCCAAGGTATAGCAATAGTGAAGTGAAACGGAAACATGATAAGGATTTCTCGACATATGAATATGGGATGACGTCAACAACAAAATGACAAGGTACAATGTGAGTAGAGTTTGTGGTGAATAGGAATGTAGGGTAAAGAGTGTGATACTGTGAATAATTTGGTGATGGAACTGTTCATCATCAGAATCGTCAGAAAATCTACGCCAACAGCAATATTTCAGGTATACAGCCCAAGGTCTCAAGCAGAAGACGAAGAGAGAGATGGAAAATACGAGAGGATCGAGCGAGTAATGTAGCATGTAACTGAAGATGAGAATTTAATGATCATAGATGGATACTATGGGAAGGGACATAAAACATGGTTACCTGAGAATTTAGGCTTCGTACTTAGAATGAGAGAGCAAAAAGACTTCTTGAAGCCTACAATAGATTTCAGCTGTTAATAGCAAATACACTATTCATGAATCAAAAGAGAACGTATGCTCAGAGGAGGCATGGAGACACAAGAAGATACTATCTGGTTTCAAAGAAGCAGGAACATAAGTAATGTATGGTCATTACAATTAAACATTCTCTACTTGAGCCAGCGTAGACGGAAAACTCTTTAACTTATGCGTACTCAACTTTGTAGGAATATCGTTCAGACTGTGTGCTGTAACATTTCCGTTGTTATTAATGTTTCTCCCATGAGATCCCGATAGTCACCGTTTTTGGTACGGTGATGTAGGGTTGAAACACATGCATCAGTGGACATTACACACACACAGTCAATATGGGTCTGGACAAGGTAAGCAGGTCTTTACTCATGTCAGTTAACGAGCATTTCGCTCTCATTTAAATATATGGCAGAAGGAGTCAGCCTTCAGGAATTGTAAGACGAACCCTGTCGTCCAGGATCGTGTGCCACAAAGAGCAGCCGCACGGGGTAGCCGCGCGGTCTATGGCGTCTTGTCACACGGTCCGCGCGGCTCCCCCCGTTGGGGGCTTCGGGTCCTCCCTCGGGCACGGGTGTGTGTGTCGTCCTTAGCGTAAGTTAGATTAAGTAGCGTGTAAGCTTAGGAACCGATAACCTCAGCAGTTTGGTCCCATAAGACCCTACCACAAATTTCCAGTTTCCACAAAGAGCACGGACTTGCCACAAGATGTGGAAATTCGCAGGCGTCTATTTTGCTGAATGAGGCCAAAGCACTGTAGTGTGCGAGTGAGATAGACAAGAACCTACGTCATAAGGAAACCCCGTAGAAGCCGTTTGTAGCCAGGGAGACGTAGCAGTGTTAAATATGGCAGACCTAAGATCGGCCATAAAGGAAAACATTTATTAAAACGATTTAATTCTGTAGTAATTTAGGGAATGAAGCCACTGTAATTTTAATCTACCATCTTTCTTAAATTTTCATGATAGTCGCAATTAAACTTGAATATTGATCATATCTATAATAGTTTAGGATACACCTTTAAAGTGAAATTAACAAGTTTTGTAACACAGACCTGAATGCTAAAATCTGAACGCTTTGGTCGATCTTAACGATCGACACTTCATATAGAAACGCATGATTAAAATGACAAACGTTGTAAATGTCAACTCTGTAACTTTATTATTTTAAAAGATATAGTAAATTTAAACTATCAGTATTTTCAGTTACGCATCAGATCATCATTTCCTCCACACAAAACAAATTGAACGATGACAGCATGACACCATATTGAATCAGTAGGTAATAGAATATTTGTTGTAAAGTTTAGTGCATAATAGTTACTTTTGTTCTTTATTTATTTATAAGAAAGGACATTGGTGCGTGGCTACTGGCCGTGACATTCAAAGTAAGAGAATTTAACGTTTATTATCTAATGGATATTTCTGATACTTTATTTAGAACGTGAAAGTGGTCAAACTTTGATTATTTAAATATGTTCATCTTATATCCTCCCTTCAACACACTGTCTATTCCGTTCAACTGCTCTTCCAAGTCCTTTGCTGTCTCTGACAGAATTACAATGTCATCGGCGAACCTTAAAGTTTTTATTTCTTCTCCATGGATTTTAATACCTACTCCGAATTTTTCTTTTGTTTCCTTTACTGCTTGCTCAATATACAGATTGAATAACAATTTGCTAGTCCGTCTAAAAGCTTTGTCTATTACATTCATGTGCACCAAGTACATACGGCAAAAATTTGGAATCAAAAAAATGGCTCTGAGCACTATGGGACTTAACCGCTGAGGTCTTCAGTCCCCTAGAACTTAGAACTACTTAAACCTAACTAACCTAAGGACATCACACACATCCATGCCCGAGGCAGGATTCGAACCTGCGACCGTAGCGGTCGCGCGGCTCCAGACTGTAGCGCCTAGAACCGCTCGGCCACTCCGGCAGGTATTTGGAATCACGAATCAAATAAAATGAGAGCGTAATGGATGTTTCAAGCAGCAATCTAAGCGTTTATATTGTTAACACTTCTTCACCTATTTCAGCACTGTGTGTGTTTCAGCGATATACACCATGTACTTCAAAAAATGTAAACAAACAACTGTGATGACTAGCGCAATCTACATCGAATTGCTCGCTGTTTGTAAATTCCAGTTTGTTTATTGCTCAGCACAGATGAATGGGTTTCATTTGAACGCGTATATCACATTTCGATATTATCTCTATCATTATTCGCTTTGTATCTTATCCTCGTTTACCCAGTTTGTGTAACGGAATCTCAGATGCGGGTTGGTACAGAAGATGTTCATTAACAGGATTAATCCCTAGAATACTGCAGCTGTAATCTGAACAATATTCGAAAGTATTTGTTCCGAAACATGTGAATACACGTGATATTGTTCATCAAGTATACTGTTGTATTGATCTCTAATGACCGCACCTCTTTTTTGTAACATTGTATCAAGAACGCAGAGTCTATTCAAAACTAGAGCCTGGACGAAGGAAAAGTCATTACCGTCATTATACGCGGTACTATGTCATGATTCTCTGGCGCAGCACCATATGTGACCGGCTGCAGTCTGTTGTACACGTATTCGCAGACCTAATGGCAACCGGCCATTAGCACTGCGCTATGCATTGCTCGTAATTAGATGCTAAATACAACGCATTGCCAATTATTTCTGTGCCATCCGTAATCACGCTAAATATGGATGTTCACTTTGTTCGCTTCGCTCCCTTCTACCTCATTTCGCATTCTGCTGCATTGCTAAATGATCACGGAAAATGTGTATCGCGCTTCACAGAAGACGGCGACGAAAAACTTCGGCAAGCAGTGAAAATGAGCTGTGTCTACCACATTACGAAGCGGTATTGTATCATCGCGTAGAGAACATCTGACTACCGTTGCAGCTCTGAAAATAGCCGTCATATTTAGTTTCGTCTAGTAAGTGTGTCCGTCTGGTAGGCAGGTCTCACGTCATGGTAATAATATATACGCTAAAAATATGATCTTCTCTTAAAAACCACAGCAGAAGAATGTTACCACAGCCTGAAAAAGCTACCACACCATACTAACTGAAGTAGGATCACAAACTATATTTTTATCTTGGAACTCTTCCACTTGGTCCGTGTTTGCATAGAAAAACAGTAATATCAGAAATTGAGTCATTCTTGATGCAAAACACCTTGTTATTCGTTTATTTCTTTGTTCTCCCAAACTTGTTTTGGTGACAAATATCACCATCATCAGCGTTTTTTTTTTAATCTAAAACATGCAGAAAATAGCATGGTTATACAAACACAGTAGCACATTATTACATTTTTTCTATTCGTTTTTTGAAATATAGTTTTCTAGGGATACTTTCATACTACCTTATTTATTGTATGTTACAGCATGTTTTAAGCAATTATTGTCGCTGTTTGCAACATATTTTCTGTGCGCTTTTTTTCTGTTGCCGTTTTTTACTCAGCCAATATCATGTCATCTGCAACCGTGTGAGCGGCTGTTAGTAAACAAAATGCTAAAAGGTGGACTTCGTATGTCAGCAATATATGCTTGGGGTTGTGGTAGTGTTGTGGAATCCAGCTATTTGGTGTGTACTGAGCTGTTACTTAGCTATTCGTGTACTCACGTTCGTTGGATGGTATGTAGCTGCTTTTATACGGTGAAAAACAAAACTTTCGCATTTCGTTTCTGATCCAGAATATCACGCCATCTTGCTGTTCGCGTGTGCCGCGAGAGGTGTATCGCATGTGGCGAGAAAGGCTACGAAAAAATGTAGCGCGAATTACGACGACTTCTGTTCATTATTTATGTCTCCTTGTGTGAAGGTGAAGTGGTTCTTTTTCGTGTGTGTGCTTTCTGTTCTGTGTCCTTGGTCAATTCTCTCAGAGCAGTAAAGAGTGTGTTGTTGCAACGAACTTGAGTAGACGAATAGTTAAGTAACAGCTCAGTACACATCAAATAACTGGATTTCACAACACTAACACAACCCCAAGTATATTTTGCTGAAATACGAAGTTCACTTTTAGTATTTTGTTTACTAACAGCTGCTCAAACCGTTGCAGATGACATGATGTTCGCTGAGTAAAAATTGGCAACAGAAAAAAAACGCACAGAAAATATGTCGCAAACAGCGACAATAATTGCTTAAAGCATGCTATAACATACAATAAATAAGGTAGTATGAAAGTATCCATAGAAAACTATATTTCAAAAAACGAATAGTAAAAATGTAATAATATGCTACTGTGTTTGTATAACAATGCTATTTTCTGCATGTTTTAGATTTTAAAAAAACCACTGATGATGGTGATATTTGTCGCCGAAACTAGTTTGGGGGAATAAAGAAATAAACGAATAACAAGGTGTTTTGCATCAAGGCGGACTCAATTTCTGATGTTACGGATCACAACCTATTAGGTTAGTTCGTAGCGTTTTTGTGTTTGCATGTCGGTATTCCGCTTGCTATGTGTTTATTTATCAATTTTAATTTTTTATTTGTAGTTCACTGCTGCTATTTGAGTTTCCATATTGTCATTTTGTCATCTGAATATAGTGAGTGGATCTGTAGACGCTAGGAAACGGAGTGACAGCTGGAGAAATCGTAAAATTTCCGACACACTCGTCTCTCTGAGTTAAGTAGCGGGGTGGCAGCAGTGCAGGTAGCCAAATACATTTGCGCCGCATTTGGAAATAATGCCATTGGACAGAGCACGGCAAGAAACTGATTTTCGCGTTTTAAGGAGGTTCGTTTTGACATTAGTGACCCTTCACGTTCAGGAAGACCTTCGGCGTTTGATGAAGATTGTTTAAACGTGTTAATTCACAATGATGCACACCAGTGTACTCGAGAGATGGCAAATATGGTGAATTGCGAGAACCAACATCGTACGATATTTTCATGCAATAAGGAAGGTTCAAAAAACGGGTGTATGGGTGCCGCATGCTCTAAGACAAATCACAAATACACTACTGGCCATTAAAATTGCTACACCAAGAAGAAATGCAGATGATCAACGGGAATTCATTGGAAAAATATATTATACTAGAACTGATATGTGATTACATTTTCACGCAGTTGGGGTGCATAGATCCTGAGAAATCAGTACCCAAAACAGCCATCTCTGGTCGTAATAACGGCCTTGATACGCCTGGGAATTGAGTCAGATGAAGGGTAGAGCCACGGGTCGTAACACATCTGAAATGTAACTTCCACTGTTCAAAGTGCCGTCAATGCGAACAAGAGGTGACCGTGACGTGTAACCAATGGCACCCCATACCATCACGCCGGATGATACGCCATAATGGCGATGACGAATACACGCTTCCAATGTGTGTTCACCGCGATGACGCCAAACACGGATGCGACCATCATGATGCTGTAAACAGAACCTGGATTTATCCGAAAAAATGACGTTTTGCCATTCGTGCACCCAGGTTCGCCGTTGAGTACACAATTGCAGGCGCTCCTGTCTGTGATGGAGCGTCAATGATAACCGCAGCCATGGTCTCCGAACTGATAGTCCAAGCTGCTGCATAAGTCTTCGAACTGTTCGTGCATATGGTTGTTTGTTGTCTTGCAAACGTCCCCATCTGTTGACTCAGGGATCGAGACGTGGCTGTACGATCCGTTACAGCCATGCGGATAAGGTGCCTGTCATCTCGACTGCTAGTGGTACGAGGCAGTTGGGATCCAGCACTGCGCTCCGTATTACCCTCCTGAACCCACCGATTCCATATTCTGCTAACAGTCATTGGATCTCGACCAACGCGATAGGCTACAATCCGACCTTTATTAAAGGCAACGCCG
This sequence comes from Schistocerca americana, assembly GCF_021461395.2. NCBI lineage: Eukaryota > Metazoa > Arthropoda > Insecta > Orthoptera > Acrididae > Schistocerca > Schistocerca americana. The sequence continues at coordinate 184,733,486 of NC_060126.1, forward strand.
GTCAACTTCTGTTTGTGTATGAGAAATCGGTTGGAAACTTTCCTCATGTCTTCACGTTGTAGGTGTACCCACCGGCGCCAACCTTGTGTGAATGCTCTGAAAAGCTAATCATTTGCATAGCACAGAATCTTCTTCCTGTCGGTTAAATTTCGAGTCTGTAGCACGTCATCTTCGTGGTGTAGCAATTTTAATGGCCAGTTGTGTATCAGCGGGTGCCCATCCGTGCATTACTGCTTGCTAGTCATCAACAAGCGCGTGAACACCACCTTCCATTCCTATCGTGCATCGTTATTGCTGTCTTTGTGCTAACATAAGGAAAAGAAAGAAATGGTTGAGCCCAAACAAAGCATCAACTCCCCGTACAAAGATCTGCGGGAGTCTACGTAAGATAATGTTACGCATCTGGTGGAACAGCGACGGTTTGGTATACTACGAAATGCTTCCCCGAGGTGTAGTCATCACTGCTGAGATTTATTGTCAACAACTGGGAATCCTTCCAGACGCAATCCAAGAACAACGACCAGGAGGATTACATGATGCGATGCTACTCCACCATAACGCCCTGCTAGCCTGTCAAAAATCTGTATACTCGAGTCGGATTGGGAAGTCATTGCACGTTCACCTTACTCACCTGACCTTGCCCCCTCAGTTTTTCGGCTTTTTCGCTCTCTATCAAACAACCTTCAATGACCTTCCTTTCCGCTCCGAACATTGCTCGACGAGTTCTCCACCTCATAGCTAAGTGGTTTCTACAGTCGCGGCATCGCAAAGTTACCACGGCGTTGGCAGACTGTTGTAAATACTGAAGGAGAACAAATTCCATGACTGAAGTCCCTGTTATGTATATCTGTTCTGTTAAATAAACTTCTAGATAAACGCTGCGAACTTATGCGCCAACGTAATACACTCCTGGAAATTGAAATAAGAACACCGTGAATTCATTGTCGCAGGAAGGGGAAACTTTATTGACACATTCCTGGGGTCAGATACATCACGTGATCACACTGACAGAACCACAGGCACATAGACACAGGCAACGGAGCATGCACAATGTCGGCACTAGTACAGTGTATATCCACCTTTCGCAGCAATGCAGGCTGCTATTCTCCCATGGAGACGATCGTAGAGATGCTGGATGTAGTCCTGTGGAACGGCTTGCCATGCCATTTCCACCTGGCGCCTCAGTTGGACCAGCGTTCGTGCTGGACGTGCAGACCGCCTGAGACGACGCTTCATCCAGTCCCAAACATGCTCAATGGGGGACAGATCCGGAGATCTTGCTGGCCAGGGTAGTTGACTTACACCTTCTAGAGCACGTTGGGTGGCACGGGATACATGCGGACGTGCATTGTCCTGTTGGAACAGCAAGTTCCCTTGCCGGTCTAGGAATGGTAGAACGATGGGTTCGATGACGGTTTGGATGTACCGTGCACTATTCAGTGTCCCCTCGACGATCACCAGTGGTGTACGGCCAGTGTAGGAGATCGCTCCCCACACCATGATGCCAGGTGTTGGCCCTGTGTGCCTCGGTCGTATGCAGTCCTGATTGTGGCGCACACCTGCACGGCGCCAAACACGCATACGACCATCATTGGCACCAAGGCAGAAGCGACTCTCATCGCTGAAGACGACACGTCTCCATTCGTCCCTCCATTCACGCCTGTCGCGACACCACTGGAGGCGGGCTGCACGATGTTGGGGCGTGAGCGGAAGACGGCCTAACGGTGTGCGGGACCGTAGCCCAGCTTCATGGAGACGGTTGCGAATGGTCCTCGCCGATATCCCAGGAGCAACAGTGTCCCTAATTTGCTGGGAAGTGGCGGTGCGGTCCCCTACGGCACTGCGTAGGATCCTACGGTCTTGGCGTGCATCCGTGCGTCGCTGCGGTCCGGTCCCAGGTCGACGGGCACGTGCACCTTCCGCCGACCACTGGCGACAACATCGATGTACTGTGGAGACCTCACGCCCCACGTGTTGAGCAATTCGGCGGTACGTCCACCCGGCCTCCCGCATGCCCACTATACGCCCTCGCTCAAAGTCCGTCAACTGCACATACGGTTCACGTCCACGCTGTCGCGGCATGCTACCAGTGTTAAAGACTGCGATGGAGCTCCGTATGCCACGACAAACTGGCTGACACTGACGGCGGCGGTGCACAAATGCTGCGCAGCTAGCGCCATTCGACGGCCAACACCGCGGTTCCTGGTGTGTCCGCTGTGCTGTGCGTGTGATCATTGCTTGTACAGCCCTCTCGCAGTGTCCGGAGCAAGTATGGTGGGTCTGACACACCGGTGTCAATGTGTTCTTTTTTCCATTTCCAGGAGTGTATTTCAATACGAGATACGAACGTAAATATCGCATACGGAATGTTACTGAATTTTCACAACAAGTATATATGAATTATCTGCAACTTTTGTAGTCCTCTCTTCCTCAGTTGCGTGTAACTGAGGAAGAAAGGACTACAAAAGTTGAAGATGTTAATACAGCTATGTCAAGCATTCCCTGACAACATGTACAACAGGTTCAAGAAAATACGTCTGAAACTCCATAAGACAATACAGCACATAAAATTCAACAAAACATTCAAAAAGAACTATTTAATTCCAAGTTACGTTAGTATAAATGTTAAAAACAGTTCTACAGTGGCATAAACGTCGAAATCAGAACGATACTTGTTACTACAAAATAATTGTGAAATAAACATAGGACTGAGAAGAGAACTAGTAAAAGAAGAAATAAAAGGCATTATAAAACAAACACAGCGGACACACAATGAGAACAACCAAACAGAAGCAGCCACCATGAAAAGCTTAAAACAAAAGTTAACGAACAACAACATATTAATAATAAGAGCAGACAAGGGAAATGTAACAGTATGGTTCAAATGGCTCTGAGCACTATGGGACTCAACTGCTGTGGTCATCAGTCCCCTAGAACTTAGAACTACTTAAACCTAACTAACCTAAGGACATCACACACATCCACGCCCGAGGCAGGATTCGAACCTGCGACCGTAGCAGTCGCACGGTGAAATGTAACAGTACTCATGGATAAAGATCAATACATTACAGAAACCAAGGATTACATAAACACCAATGCCTAACAAAAACTGAAGTCAGATCCCACTACACGTTTCCAGACAAACGTGAAACGAACACTGAAAAACATTTAACACACACTCACAGACAAACAGAAATACTACGTAAATACTACAGAAAAACCCACAAGCACCAACATTCCGCAGTCAACCAAAGCCACATAGAGACGGAATGCCAATGAGAGCTGTTATCAACTTCAAGAAAGCCCCAACATACCACATAGCCAAATACCTCCAAAAGTTAGTTACCAAAACACTATAAAGCAGAAAACAACAGAACAGTGATAAACACAGGAATCCTAATAGAACACATACAGAACATATAGGTACCACACATAGCATCACTGATTTCATTCGACATAGAAAATATGTATACCTCCATCCCTATCACAGAAACAATAGAAATCATAGAACAAAATCTCTCATGCCACAGAAACCTTACCACAGAAGCGATAAAGGGAATAACAAATATGCTCAGATCGACAACTGAACAAAACTACTTTCAGTTCGAGAATGAATATTATCTACAAAGAGATGGACTGCCCATGGGATCCCCAATATCAGGAACATTAGCAAACATTTTCATCAGTCATCTAGAAAATCAATATTTCAAAAGATAACCACTAATGAAAGTTCCAAGATCACATATTGGTACAGATATGTGGATGACACTATTTGTCTGGTAGATGAGCCAAGTGAAAAAATTGGATAAACTCCATTTTGAAATCAACAAAGCTCATTAGAACATAAAATTCACACTTGTAAAAGAAAAAGAAAATCAAATAAATTCTTTACAATAAAAAAATGCATTTAACATCTTTATAAAATCAACAGTCACAGACACAATAACACATTCCTCATCTAACCACCCCCACAACTAGAAACGTGCAGCACTGAGACATATGTTACATAGATTAAACAGAATCCTGCTCAACACGAGAAACTATGAAAAAGAAATGAGTACAGTCATACAAATAGCTAGCGAGAATGGGTATGACACACATGTAGTACACAGGCTCAATCAAAAAATAAAAACACAAATACAAAACAAACACAACATTTGCAGATTACAAGAGAACTCAAAAGCTGAAATCTTACAAACACACACAGCAAATACACACAATGACAACACCACACAGAAAAGAACCAGATGGTACACCATGACTTACATGCATAAACTAACACACAGAGTTGCAAACTTCCTAAAGAGACAGGGCTTCCAAATAGCATATAAGACTGGGCAAACCCTCCAGTCACACCTAAGCCAACCAGCTACCAAGAGGGACAAATTCCAACAATCAGGAATATATAAACTTGAATGTCAAAGTTGTGATGCAGTATACACAGGCATGATATGCAGGAATTTTAAAACGCTATATGAAGAACATATCAGCTGTTGGAAGAACGAAATAAACCATTCCACATTTGCAGAAAATTTAAAACACCATAACCACCATCCTGCAAACATGGAACGAGAAATCAAAATAATGAGAATAAGCAACCATGACACACATCTTATACAAATGCAAGAAAACTTCCACATTCAGAAAGCCATCGCTGAAAACAAACATGTGATAAATGAACAAACACACATCAATACAGGCTCCCTACTATACTTAATAAAATAAATGGTAAGATAAAAATAGTTCCGCTCATACAACCAGGAAAAAAAATCTTCTCCCCCTCCCCCTCCTTCACCTTCTGGACACACACACACACACACACACACACACACACACACACATACACACACAGCCCACAAAAGAAAAAAATACATACACACCAAAACACACACACACACGCAAATGCATATACAAACAGATCACAGATACTTCAATAATTACACTCGAAAGTTGGCAATAACATTCGATGTTTGAAATAACATCTGACAGTCAGCAACATAAACCAAAACATTGCAGCAAAACAAGTGTTCAGTTCATAGTGCTGTGAAATGTGGTGAAAAAATCCGCAAATTGGCATTTATAAGAAGAAGAACAACACCAAAAATGCAACAGGAGCGAAATATGTAGAAAATCGTCCTCGCAACCTGTAAGTACAGTTCAAAATATTACTTCATAATAGCAAAAACCCACCACAAGAACTATTTCTATCCTATAGGTACAGTGACCAAAATGGAAACTAAATAGCAAACATATGTACATATTCCAGGCCACTGAAGATGCCTTGCAGAAAACAAAGGCGTAACGCGTATGGCATGAAGTTGTGTTTCATTCAATTGGTGTCAGATGGTCCGTAAAGTAAAAATTATCAATATAGCGTAATATATGGGTACTCTCTCTCAATACGAAACATAAAATAGCCCTTTTCCCGAAATAATCGATAATTCCTTAATGCCTGGACAGCAGTGCTTGTTAAATTCCGCTTCTGGGAAGGGGGGGTTTGCAGGCCAAGGATCGAGTACGCACGGCGGATTAACGACGACGGTCGGTATGCTGGGGAGCCTGGATGTCATTCTTAGGCGATTTTCCAAATCCCACAGGTGATTACCGGTCTGTTACCTAAGCCCCGCATCAATTACGCAGTTCGCAAACATTTAGAAAACGTTCGCTCACTTCACGCGAAAAGTACTTCACGTAGGAGGTTAGGGTACACACACTCCGTGTCAATGGAAGACAGGACAGGCATCCGCCCACCTCTTCAGTTAACCATGCCATAACCGTTAAAACCCATGCCCATCCAGTGCCGATGAGGAACTAAACATTTCTCTTTTCCTTAAACATTGCCGCCTTGTCTGGTATTTACATGTCTTTCTGGGAAATATAAATTTGGTTGATTCAACCTCGTTTATTTTTCTCTTTTGAGCCACAGTTCTTTATGGAATCTTCCATAGTCTGTCTTATCATTATTTCTCCATTTCTCGTCCTATCTCCCGTGTACAGTAACTGCTCCTCTTGTCACGAGCAACCTCGTTGATTTATCTGTTTTGAGCCTAGATCTTTATGGAATCTCCCATATTCTGTCTATCTTACCATTATTTCTTTATTTCTCACCCTGTCCCTCGCATACGTTTCCTGCCGTTTTTGTCACGAACGTAATATCTGCTGCCCATTTCTTAACTTTCTCTTCCATTGCTGCTCGCACACCCCTACGTTCCACTAGCGCACAAATCACACTATTTTTTATAATTTATTCGACAGTTCGTTGCTTTACTTATTTTTTAGCTTCTGTAAAGTATGGTTATGGGATCTTCCTACACTGCGTATAATCTCCCCTTCTTCTCGGCGAGATAAGGTGTGATATATACCTTATCTATATATCTAAGATATATGAATGAACTAATCATTTGTTTTCTTCGATTTTAAATTAGTAATTTATAGGTAACTACTTTTTATCTCCCCAATGTCACAATTTTTAGTCTCGTTGTTCGACATACTACGATTTCATAGCGTAGCATTTCGTGAGTGTCAGTGGCGAGTGTCGGTACCGTTTACCCAGCAGTTATAAAGTAACACAAGCACTATGTACTTAGTACTATGCGAGCCGTGTGTCTAATTCATAATGGAATAAAATTACGTCAACATTATTTGGAAAGGAAAAAAGTGATATTAGTGGACAGCAATTCGTCATCATATCAAAGTCCTGGCTAAAATTGCAGCTCTGCGGTTAATCATGGAGCTCTTGCTGGTGCTCCGTCTAAGGGTTTGAGGGATGCTCTGCTATACGCGCCTTTATTGTTCTGGAGGAGTATGATTCATACTGCCAAGATATTTCAAAAATAAAAAAAGCTAGCGAAGTAATATTAGGTTTAACATCAAGTCAACGAAAACGCAGATTCAATAGTGTAAAGGGGGGGAGGGGGGGGGGGAATCGTATAGTCCACAGCATTGCTCACATTTTAGTTTATCTGAACCTGTTTTTGCTTTACTAACATCATCAGACCCTATAAGGCATTGATTCAAAGGACGCACAGTTGTTAATTAACCACAACAGACAAAAAATTTGCTCGCCCCTAGAAAACAACTGGCTAATACCATCCAACACCGCCGGTAGCTTTGATAACGATTCAAGTTCAGTGAGGAGCCGGGTCCAAAAGTTCATTCAGATACGCCATACCCAGCTAAGGCCAGTTAGTATTGGGCAGATCCCGTAGACGTGTCATACTGCAGGGATTCTACGAGGGCGTGCTGAAAAGTAAAGCCTACGAATATTTTTAAATTTTATTCTCAATATCGGTCGAGGTATTACCTTTCATGCATATTTCTCGGTCGACTTCCGCGCAGGGGCGATGCAAGCTTCCGCACTTAGGTGACGCCAGCTCCAACCCTCTAGTGGGCCCGTACTGTAGCGCGTAACGTGGCAGTATGTAATGTAACTCTTCTGGTACATGAGAAATAGCATGCTGAAATCAAGTTTCGAATTCAAGAGTTCATCCACATGTGGAGCCCCCTCTCCTCCAGTACGACAGTTTTAGAACGCACGAGCGCTGCGCCATCTGCGACAATTCGACGCCTTGGGGTCGCTGTCATCGATCACCCTCTGTACAGTCCCGACTTGGCCCCACCCCGTTTTTATCTGTTTAGCAAACTTAAAGAACACCTTTGAGGACTTCACTTTGATAGTGATAACGCGGTGCAAGCAGAGATGAGGTTGTGGCTTCGTCAACAAGATCAAACATTCTGCAGTGACGGTATCAACAAACTAGTCTTTCGTTGGGAAAAACTAATGCATACATCCACTCTTTCTGCCAATTAGCTATAAACAGAACTTTGACGTATTGTTATCAACAACACATAGTGCATAAGGTCGTTAATAAATATCTCAACTGTGAACAATGAACAAATGATGCATAATATTTTACAACAATTATTCATTCACAATTTTAAATATTATGTACTCAAAGTTTCGCCAAATATTATTATGTAACAAAAATTTTACAGTAAAAAAATAAAAAAGCAACCCACTGAAGATACATGTCTGGGTGACCAAAACAGAAAAAATGGTTCAAATGGCTCTGAGCACTATGGGACTAAGGACATCACACACATCCATGCCCGAGGCAGGATTCGAACCTGCGACCGTAGCGGAAACGCGGTTCCAGACTGAAGCGCCTAGAACCGCACGGCCACACCGGCCGGCACCAAAACAGAAAAAAGGAGTCTTGCACAAGGCGGAATTCCTGCTCCAATCTCCTCAGAGTGTTTAGTAAAATCGCTGCTCCAAATAAAAGTCGAACTGGCATCCCATATTTCTAATTTCATTAGCCAACGAGACACCCTTCATAACAATATTATATTTTTTGACATCACGCAGATCACATTTGATGTATCATATGGAGTCTGCTTTTTTGTGATGTGATAATAAGTTGAAGACACATTTCCTTTAATTTAAGTGCAATACCGAGAAATGATTTGCCATTACCGTATTACAGTATCAGTAACCAAACCATAAAATGTAAGACGTTTCCGTGACGATATTTTTCAATGAACTAGAAGAAATTGCCCAACAGGAAATTCTTAATTTCAGTCGCAAACTCTACCTCATTACCTGCAGGACATTTAATGTGGTGTATTAGGTTGTTGAACACATTTATACTAATGTATCTGACCGCTTTCTGTTCTAATATTTCGAAATGTTCCATTACATTACAGCTCCTACCTTAGAATTTTTCATTTCAAATGAAGGAGTAAGCGTTTCTTACTTAATAAATCGTGCTGCTATTGCTTTGTTCCCTGGGAAACGCAAAACACACAAGTCCCTCTACGTACATCTTTTCAGAGATGGTTGTGGGACTCGGCTGTTCATTACAGAATGTCAAATCATACACCTTTCAGCGACCAATGTATCAAGGAGGTACATGCGTTATTTGCTATCTTGTGTGATCACTTCAGCTATGGTTCCTTTCGTTTGTTTCTTCACACATCTTCCCACAGCTTATTGAATAGAAATCTACAGATCCCAGTCTTTGAATGCTGGTCTCTATTTTGACCGAAACCTAGTTTAGAACCTTCCAACACGTCGGTCAGGGGCCTGAAGATAGAGTAGTAAATCGCCGAAACTTGTAGCCAAATATAATAACAGCTGGGAAATTACACGGCTGAAAGGTGTTTGATTTGACATTCAAAGCACAGTCACATCTAGTTAACAAATTGTCCCTTTTTCGTTTATTGCCATTTGAATGGCTCATAATTATTAGTAACAACATGACTGGATTCTTTCCATTGTAACTCACTATCAATAGATACTTACTTTTGGAGAGGCAGGTGTGCACTAGTTATTAGCTCCAGACTGTGGAATACAAAGCACCCATTGCAATTATTTTACTACCTGATATTAACATATTCGTTACAGATTACCTACTTCCATTATCACTTTCAACCATCGTATCCATATGCAGAGACAAAGAAAGGAAAAAAGTAAGTGCGGAGAGGACTGGAATCGTCCGGCGACAGCTCGCCTGTAGCGCACAAGGATGAGTGTCGCCAAAGTGCAGCAGTGACTGAGGTGACTCTGCCAGTTAGGTGCGAAGGAGCTCAGTGGCAGCCTACGCATGCAGGTGACTGTTTGCTGCAGTAAGAGATTGCTCTGTTCGCAGCCACTAAGAAAGCTGGTGATGTGAAGACTGATGATCATGGTGGCCATCAAATCCAACCGTCTTGTTACTATCCCGTATAGTCCATTTCTGAAGAAACTTTTCATCCAGAAATTGATCAGGTATTTAGGAACCAGAGACCTGATGTCCGTCATATTGGAATGTGGTGATAGGTTTCAGTTATTCCAATTGTGCCACAGCAGACTCTTGTAACATGTCCTGGTAAACCTCACTGCTGACGGTATAGTCGCTGGAGGAGAATGGACCAATGACGCAATTGTGCACAACCTCCTCAGTCCTTATGTAGCATATCTGCTACCCCACCTTCTATTTTTTTCTAGCTGAGCGAATAAACTAAACTCGCTATACCTGCTTGTGTCATGTACTTTACACTATGTGTTGTTTGTACATTACTTCTTACCAAACCAAATAACTAAAGACGTATCAGCCTCGTTAATATGGACAATAATACCTACAGCATTATCATAAATGGCTGACTGCGCTCTATCTCTGATACAATTTTATTAGAACGAAAAGATGATCCGGCACTGATGGCATTTTTAGTATAAACTAACTTGTTGACTTAGAGACGCACATAGCGTTTGTGGGTCATGAAAAAGCTTTTGACAAAGTCATTAGACGGCGTCTGTGGAAGATTATGGAAAAAAGAGGCTCCCTAATGCGTCTAATTAACCCCCTTAAAGATTTTTACAAGGAGAATAAAATTGTAATCGAAGATGTAGATAATTCGTCTAAACAGTTAACATCAACACAGGGACTTAGACAAGGATGTGACCTGTCTCCAATTCTTTTGAAATACTACATAAGAGAGACGTTCAGTAATTAATGCAACACATTTCTCTGGAAGCGGGTTGATTTTAGTCAGGATTCCAAAACAACATGTTATTCCACATTCTTCTGTCTACAAAATACTATTTTTCTACATTATTTCCGTTCAGGACCTTACGCCAGCTTACTAGTAGGGCCTGCATGATAGTACCACTCTTCCGATCAGCATCGGAGCCAGCACCTTGCTGTATCAATGACATTCTCGTCATCCATGTACTGGTACGGTACCTCTGGAGTGCATCCTTGATTGGGCCAAACAGATGGAAGTCGGAAGATGGTGTGGTGTGGTGTGGCACCACTCCATGGATTGCCGTTTTGCTTCCGGTTCGAAGTGATGAACCCATGTTTCATCATCTGTGACGATGTTCCACCAAAAATTGGTAGCAACCGCCTCGTACCGTGCAAGCGATTCCGCACACCTGGTCCGTCGTTGGTCTTCTGTTAGGCAGCGAGGAGCCCCGCACTCACGCACCTTTGAATATCTCAACTGGTGGACTAGTCTGTCAGCACTGCCAGCAAAGACGTCGAGTTGTGCAGCGAGGTGTGTAAGTGTGATGAGAATGTCCGCACGTTCCCACAGTGCAGGAGTATGCGTGCGTGGCCGCCCGGCACGCGGGAGATCGGACAGGTTAACGCGGCATTGTTGTTATGATGACAGATGCCTCGCCCAATGACTCTAGGTGCTTTTTGTTCACTACCAGGTCTCCGTAGATGCTCTGAAAACGCTTGTGGATATCTGCGATGCTCTGGTTTTCCGCCAAAAATAACTCAATGACAGCTCTCTGTTTGGAACGCATCTCCGTTACAGGCGCTATTCTGAAGGCTACTTACAAGGGAACCTCCCCATCGCACCCCCCTCAGATGTAGTTATAAGTTGGCACAATGGATAGGCCTTGAAAAACTGAACACAGATCAATCGAGAAAACAGGAAGAAGTTGTGTGGAAGTATGAAAAAAATAAGCAAAATACACAAACTGAGTGGTCTATGCATATGATATTCAACATCTTGGGAATATAAACTCATGAGCGCTGTGGTCCCGTGGTTAGCGTGAGCAACTGCAGTGTAAGAGTCCTTGGATCAAGTATTCCCTCGACTGAGAATTTTAATTTTTTATTTTCAGACAATTACTATCTGTCCGTTCGTTCATTGACGTCTCTGTTCACTGTAATAAGTTTAGTGCCTGTGCTTTGCGACCGCACCGCTAAACCGTGCGATTAGTAGACGAAAGGACGTGCCTATCCAATGGCAACCGAAAAAGTTTGATCGCAAGGTCATAGGTCAACCGATTCCTCCACAGGAAAACACGTCCGATATATTCTATACGACACTGGTGACGGCATTGTTGTCGACCCACCTAACATGTACACTTGGCGAATGGGTAAAAAGATTCTTCTACCTTGCACGATTTGGTTTTCTTGTGGATGTGATAATCACTCCCAAAAAAGTGATCGCATCGGACGGACGGACGGACAGATAATAATTGTCTGAAAATAAAAAATTAAAATTTTCTCTCAAGGGAAGACTTGAACCAAGGACCTCTCGTACTGCAGCTGCTCACGCTAACCACGGGACCACGGCGCTCGTGAGCCTAAACTGTCCTTGATGTGGCATATGATATGCATAGACTACTCAGTTTGTATATTTTGCTTATTTTTTCATACTTCCATACAACTTCTTCCTGTTTTCTCGATTGATCTGTGTTCAGTTTTTCAAGGCCTATCCACTGTGCCAACTTATAACTAAATCTGAGGGGGGTGCGATGGGGAGGTTCCCTTGTTAGAGCGCCGCCACCTGTCGGAACTTAATGAAATTGTAAGGGCTGAACTGCGATTATTTCACCCTGTCCCATAACCAACTCTGCATTTTTCAACTGAAAACGACCAGAAAAAGAAATTGTTGCATTACTTTTTGAGTGCCCCTCGTAGATGACCTTTCAGATCTTGAAAACAAGATATCACGTACGGCATAAATATTAATAGAAATACATGTTTTAATGCCCTACAACAAGCAGGTGATCAGATAATTTTCACGGGCAGGCAAGGCGGCAACTCAGGACACCAGCGTCCGCCCCCGGTAAATGAGTGGTCAGCGCGACGGACTGAGTCTTAATGGCCCGGGTTTGATTCCCGGCTGGCTCAGAGATTTTCCCCGCTCAGGGGCTGGATGTTGTGTTGTCCTGATCATCATCATTTCATCGTCATCGACGCGCAAGTCGCCGAAGTGGCGTCAAATCGAAAGACTTGCACCCGGCGGTCTACCCGACGGGAGGCCGTCGTCAAACGTCATCTTTATTTAGTGACACCAGTAATTGAAATTAACATAACGAGGCGGCAGTACAGTAAAAACAGGATGTCAAATGAGATATGGCACGAACACGAGCCACGCACGGCTCAAAAAGTATCTCTTCTATGAAAGCGCAAACAACTGACGTCTAAGAAAAGGGGTGGACTGCGGCAGAGGGACCCCTCCCCCCCCCCCCCCCCCCCAAAGACCACCCACTCAGTTTCTCAAACTGCCTTCATGGCAGCGAACCACATACATTCTTTGGGTCGCTTACCTGCATGACAATCATTTAGCATCTCGTATAACAAAGCCAGTTGAGCGGAACCCTGACTAGGAAACTACTCCCCAGAATAACAAACGCTCTGTCGGAATCTTAACTGCTAGATAAAATTATGAAAAGAAATTACTGAGGAATCATTTATCTGAATCTAGCAGTCACTCATTTTTGAATAGAAAATTAAACTGAAACCAGTAACGCAATGAAATCGTGTATATTCGAGTTTGGAATTAAAATTGGAGAGGGAGGCTCAGACCAGGCCCATGGTCCACTCAGTGTCTTTTATATCTCCATAATAACTACAGAGGTGGTGTTCCTAGTTATTCTAACATTGATTGCTGATTTAATTTTTCAGTTTGAGGATACTTCATTTCTGTCATGTACCACAGTGTACGCTGAAGCAATGAATCAAATTTGTACCACGATTGGGATTCGAGCACCGTCCAGTGCTTACTTTTTTTATATTTCTGCTTTCCCTTGTGCTATTCCAGTTCTGTGAGTCTACAAAAAGACAGTTCTCCACTCTGGAGATTTAGCAACTATTTATTGTGCAGGTCTGTATTTCCGCCTTGTTATCGCCACAAGATCTGAGGAAAAGAGGTGTATAGCATACGTCAATATTCATTTTAATATTTTAACTGTTGGTTTATTGTGTTTGTGAGGTAGATATGAGGAAAGACCCCTTCACCTGCCTAGGCAAATGTGAGAAACCACAAAAGAACCACATATTTCCTGTTATGCGTATTGGACCAACGGCCAGTTATATTCTGTTTAGAACAGTCCGTATGTCTTCCTGAAGCTTACTAGGTAGATGCGCTATCGGTTGCGCCACACTGGCAAACCCGATACCACGCAGCACTTTTAGTACGTCTTCCTCCCTGATACAATTTCCAATTCATGCCTCAGTCCACTGCAATGAACAGTGCATCCACTTAGTAAGCAGGAGATCCGGCTTCAAAACCTGACACTGGTACAATTAATTCATTGCCATATCTTACATAATTATCGTAGTTAAAGGCGAGACTCAATGTGTCTCTGGAACATCAGCTGCACATAATTGAACGAATGCTTTCATAATGTCTCTTTTTCCTCTCTACTATAGAAGAGGTTTTGTTTGTCATGAACCATCTGTGTCGAGCCAGTCAAAAGAGAGCCATATTGAATGAATGCTTCCGTAGTGTCTCTTCCTCCTATCTGGAATTTCGCTTACCATTCTAATACAAATTATTGGGTTAATTGATCAGTTCCGGGCTGCTTGTTCTGACAGAAGATCCGCGTGCGTCTAACTACGTGAAAGTCCAGAGATGACGTAATGGTCTGAAACATTTTTAAATTCGAACCCACCGATGGGCTACTCGGATTTTGTTGACTGATTGCGGATGTTACGTGTGCAGAAACGTTCTTTTGTTTTCTTTCCTGCCCATGCACTACTGTAACAACTCGTTTCTCATATCAATATAGCGTGATTGAGAACGCAAGCAGATTCTTGTTCATCAACATTCTCTTGCTCATCTCCTTACTAATGGTATAATGTGCACCACATCGATTAACAGTTGTTCTCCTCTTAAATGAGTATTTTGTTATTAAGAGTCTAAGTTTACTGTTTGTTGTATTCATTGGAGAAGTATGGGATGTTACATTTCCGTACAACAGATATTATTACAATTTTCAGTGTTTACGAGTTACACAATTCATACCGCATCATCCTTGTAATAAACACTGGTTACTATTCCTGCTACCCTCGAATACAAAAACGCCACATTAATAAAGTTATCTGATTTGTTCAGCTGATGACTAATGTTAAATCAGAGTGTTGAAATATGTATATGTGCTTTTCGGTCCATACGTTATTTCTTTAACCTGAAAATTCCATAACAATATTCTTTACCGAATCTTTATTTAATTGAATTAATAGCTAGATTGCGTGTCAGTTTCCCTTGAAAGGATTTCCTTTCTTGTTTGATTTACAAAAAATCATCAAGCTGTTTGCGTAAATTTCTCCCATTGCCAGGATTTTCCTTTTATTTATTTATAAATTTAACAAGCTACTGACGAGTATGCACTGAGTTTATCGTATCTGATTGTTCCTAATTTGATCCACCCTTAGCTGGTGCTGGGATGTTGCGTAACACTGGCTCTATCTTCCTTTTTCGATGGTGTATTGTTCGACAAGATTTCTCAGTATAATACCATTACGAGTTATTATAATAGTTTCTCGTCTCTTCTCTAAACATAAAATTAAGAGGCCTTCTTGATTCTGTTTGTATATTCCGGCTAATCTCAGGAACCATTGTACGGATTTTGTTCAGATTTTCGCTAATAGACACTTACATTGTCGAGGAAGATTTATGTACATAATTTGTAAATATTTCGTGAGAATTGCCTGAATTAGGACGCATCGAGGACCCTGCCATTGTGAAAACAATGTCATTGCTACCTAGCTTTAGAGTCGCCACAACTATACGCAGTAGCAGCGATTGTAGAGAACAGCGAACCTCAAAAGGTGGGTGAGGCCTCTTAGTATAGCCGTAAAGGGCTTACCTGCAGAGTAAGAAGCTGTAAGGTCGAATCCCACCCAGTTCATTTTTTCCCACACTGCCTTTTAACCTAGCATTCACTTCTCAGTGATGCAGAAATTCGCTAGAAAGGGAAAGTGGTTCAGT
Source organism: Schistocerca americana (assembly GCF_021461395.2). Taxonomy (NCBI): domain Eukaryota; kingdom Metazoa; phylum Arthropoda; class Insecta; order Orthoptera; family Acrididae; genus Schistocerca; species Schistocerca americana. The sequence goes on from NC_060126.1 coordinate 184,749,206, forward strand.
TTCCACGTTACACTGTAGATTCCCTCTCCCCGATTGGATAACAGGTTAAGGACACCCAATTCGCCTAAATGACGTCCAGTCGAAAGCAATCGTTTGAGAACAATTGTATAGCGAAAATACATGCAAATCCAAAATCTATTGTATTCACTTTTTTATGCAAAAATTAAACAGTTTTCCGGAAAACTACTTCAGCGTGGGACGCAGCTTTGCTTTGTTTACATGAAGAAAGGTTTTCAGCAACACAGCAGATGACTCAGTTTTCAGTTTTCTGCTTTTCTTGAATCAAACGTACATGTGGAGACCATTCTTTGCGTGGTAAGGCGACGAAGTTTGCCATAAAAGGTTTCTTGGCAATGAACTGCAGCAGAGTCTCAACAATGAATCAGTGCATACTAACGAATCACAGCCGTGATTCGTTTAGAATATTTTCATTGTTAGTAATCAGCTTACTTACATCATGATGTGTTCCCATGTTTATCACGCGATATCCCTCCAGATGCCAGCTAAGTATATCGAGCACATAACATTCATGGCTGCTGAGAAATTTACTGTAGTGCGCTGGATAAATTGTTTCGGTTATACGAAAATGATGACATTCTTTTCCGAATTTCGTACATCACTCTACTGAGCGTCCCGTAAACTAGATTACCGCTGTGCTATTCAAACCGCTCGACCACAGATATTTTGTGTCACCTGTCCGAAGCAAGGGCGGGTCGATAGTACGCTTACATTTAAACTTTCCCTGTACCAGTCAACTGTATTGTATATTAAATCGTCTCTGTCGCCAGAGTTGTCCAGTGTGTTTTTCAGAGCTACCACACAGTCGACGAGGTGTTTTAGAACTGAGAGAGAGATCACGCCTTGGGGAAAGCTGCAGACCAGCCGTGTCCTCACTCTCGCCCTTGAACACTCTCGTCATCACGCCAGTCACCAAAGCAACCACCAAATGTGACGAAATAGACCAAAATTGACAATCACTTAAGTCCACCCTAACATACTGAGAGGAGACTATCTCATTGTAGGTCATTTTGCGGCCGAACAACTCATTCAAAGCTTACTTGCTCATCAAATAACGATCTACTTACATATTAGGAAAAGACATGCGTGTCATTTCAAACAGACACAACATGATCAAGTATTCTAATATACATTAATAAGAGTTGTTTATGTGGAGTACTGTTGCGCTCTGAAGTTACATAAGCTGCGTCACTTATGGATGATGTGGGTCTATATTTATGGTCAAATGGGTATATAATAGATTAACTAATTAAGCAGTCTTATAGCTAAGCATATGATCTATTGGCAGGTAGGGATCGCGCAAGGCTACATCCTGTTGTATTCTTATCACATGTAGATGTGGAGAATTCGGCGTTCTGGGACATTTGGATAATCACATATAATTAAATCAGGTTTTTTTTTAACTATACGAGTATTTCGGATTTTGGGTAACTTGTGGTAGCAGCTGACCTCTAGGATCACTGCCTGATGCCTTGTCTGTAATTTTAGCTGAGTTTATCCTTGTGCTATTAGTTCTTATACTGATTTCATATAAATATTTGTTTATTCTCACAGACGTAACTTTCGTAATTTTGGTTGAGAAATTTCGACTAAGTGGCAACGAACTTGTTCCACTGTCGCAATTATTATGATGCCATCCGCACCTGAGAATAACGTAGACGACACGGAGGTGACAAGGTGTCGGCTGTGCATTCTGATGTACACTAGTTCAGAATAGTACCTGCCGTTCTAAAAACACTGTCATGAAATAAATTACGTCAACACTGTAACTATGTCTGCCTTGAAGAGTTCTGAGTGACGTAAATATGTTAAATCGTCTCACCACTTCTGTGCACTGCTATACCCCAAATAACGCCGGCGAAATTTTCCATTATCGCACAAATAGCATTAATAGTTACTGTATATGTGATTTATTAGTGCTGATGCTATGCATGCAACTAGTGAAATTCATTTTTTCGTCACAATACTTGTTTACATTTATTCAGTTAAAACGCCGGCAATGATAGGTTTTTATCGTCCGTTTCTTGCTTACAGCGTATATTTGAAATCTTAATGCACATTTATTTAGAATTTTGCTCTCTTTCACTGCCTGCTGCAGATAAAAAAAAAGAGAAAGAACGAGATCATAAACAGAGAACACTGACATAAAATGAGGCTCACAATGTAATCTACTTGTAGTGTTTTTTGGACATCCAGTAACACAGATCATGGACAGCAGCGGATCAGAAGGGAGCGGGGAAAGATAGATTTACTTCTTCCCTGCCTCAGCCCTCTTAGGCACTTGATCTTTCATGTGAGTATTCTTTTTTTGTATTACCTCGGACTGAGCCACTTTTCATGCTTTACCCGAAAATCATCCATAATGGCACGCGCTCACGCTGGATGTGCTTACTGGTCACCAACACTACTCTAACTGCTAATAAAAGCCAGCGTGGTATCAGCATGACGGGGAAACTATGTGCTGTACTTGTCTTATAAAGCGGCGGCTGTCAGCCATTCCATGTTTACAACCTCAGTCGCCGGCAGGCAAGCAGTTAAGACGGCCACACAAATCCATACGTAAAGCAGCATTCTACATACTGCCGAAAACCGTACACTCCACGACCGCCGGCCAGGGTGGCCGAGCGGTTCTAGGCACTACAGTCCGGAACCACGCGACCGCTACGGTCGCAGGTTCGAATCCTGCCTCGGGCATGGATGTGTGTGATGTCCTTAGGTTGGTTAGGTTTAAGTAGTTCTACGTTCTAGGAGACTTATGACCTCAGAAGTTAAGTCCCATAGTGCTCAGAGCCATTTGAACTCCACGACCGAGATCTGCTACTCATCGCTTCCACCTACCGCAATCACTCCTTAGTCCATGAATGTTCATATCTCATTCGAGGGATGGCCGAGAAACTTGTGTATCTGCCATAGACTATACCGAAATTTCGATAGAGTAACTGTTAAATATAATGAACGTCCAACAATTATATTTACAGTTTTAGACCTAAATAATTTTAAAACTGGACCAGATTATAGCAACTGCTTTTTGACAGGAGACAATGTAACTTTCCCTCTTTTATTTTTTTGTTATTGTCATTCTCAAGGTGCCGTGGATTTGACGAAAGTCGTGGATATTACGGGAGCAAGTTCAATGTGTAACGTGGTCCATAAAAACAAAGTCCGAAATCCAAATGCAACGAACCTTTCGGCTGCGGAATGTCAGGGTACCGTCGTCTCGACCCACTATTCGGACGCGAATTATGGAAACGTGGTATTTTCCCTAAACAAGGGGTGGGTCATCCATTTACTTCAGACGCTTACGTCGTGTCACGCCTGGCGTTTGCAACTAGTCCAATAAAATCTAGTGCGTACGGAAACTGGAAAGACGGAAATATCACGATCGATAGTGCACAAAGTCATCTAAAAGAGGTTACATTTTTATGCCTACAACGTACAGCTGCTTCATGCACTAAAGTCGATGGACAAACTTCGGCGCAAATAGTTCAAAATAGATACGGTAGTCAAGACTTGACGCAATCAGTAATCGCACCTATAGCAGTTAATAACAGGGAACAGCTTCCTGCAGACATGATTAATGACTATCTCGTAACAGAAGTACGATCCATTCCAGTAGATAGCTGTAAGTATTTATGGCTACGGCCGAAAGGTGTCAGCATCTAAAGGATTACAAAATTCTTAGTTGTCAGAATAATGTATTTTGGAAACAAAACAGTATCTTTTGTAAACATTACGACTATTATTAATTATTGGCGATTTGATTTGTTTAGTTTTTAGTGCGAACGAAGTTGTGAACGAGAAGCAAATAATAAATGAATGTTATCACGTCTGTTGGCTGTATAGACGTTATTACGAGAACTGTGGATGTACAGCGAGGGTGAATAGTTCTCTAAGGGGGAATTTGTAAAGTGCAAGTAGGCAGTTTACGGTACTGGGGAACAAGTAATATTTTGATATTTGTTGGTGTTATGCCGGTCGCTGTGGCCGAGCGGTTCTAGGCGCTTCCGTCCGGAACCGCGCTGCTGCTACGGTCGCAGGTTCGAATCCTGCCTCGGGCATGGATGTGTGTGATGTCCTTAGGTTAGTCAGATTTAAGTAGTTCTAAGTCTAAGGGACTGATGACCTCAGATGTTAAGTCCCGTAGTGCTCAGAGCCATTTGAACAATTTTTTTGTTGGTGTTATAATTTTTTTCTTTTATGAAAAGCTTGTAAGAACTGTTATGTAGAGATGGGTCAAATGCAAAAGGCATGGGACTGAGTGGTCTAATTCTGATATCGAATTAGCTATGATGTTCGCCGGCCAGTCAGACGGCAGTAAGTTCACGCGTATTTTACGGGCTAAAGAATTGCTCCGTGAAGTCTAAGTGAAATTCGGAGCTCGGCTCTCTTTATGTTCAGACACGTTTGTTAGGGGCTGTGATCTGACCTGATAATTTTGGGGAATTATGGGTTAAACTTGACCGTGGAGTGCCGAAAAGTGGACGAGTAAAAAACACGAACTGGCCCAATTTTGGTTTTTATTTGTAAACTGTGATCTTTGAATTAAGTAAAATCCGTGTGCAATTCTGGATCAAGAACTGAAGGTCCAACGGGTTCGAGTTGTGGAATATTAGAGCAAGCATTCTGTCACAAACAATCCGTTTTTGCAATCTTTTAAAGCGTTCGGTTAAGTATCCCAAGTTGGCTATTTGATTTTTTTTTTCTAACAGGGCAATGAAGATGTGTGTTCCAGCTGCAGAAATTGAGAAGATCACAGCAAGGTGAGTGGAACTGTTTTCAGTAGGACGAACATTATAACTGAGTCTCTTGTGATGTGTGTCCTGTTACCTGAACCAACATAAAGTTTGTGGATGGTGCTTAGAGTGCCATCATGTCACACTGACACGGAAAGAGACAGTCCTAAAGTCATTATTGGTGGTGGTCCCGAGCCGAATTTAATGAAGAAAAATTTGTATTGGTGGTCAGCGCATTGTTATGGGAAAAAATAAGACTAAAATACTATATTTAAAAAATTGGAATGACTCACCAAAACTTTAGGACATGTCCAAAATGAATGCCATTTACGATAGAAAATATGAGCATTACTCAGGAAACTTAATATTAAACACAAAACCAGGAAAAAATGAAACTGGTACGTGAATAACACCCTGTTGTCGAATGTAGAGCCAGTGCTAATGCGAAAAATAAATTCCCTGTATTGTTGTGATGAAATGAGTAATTACTTATTTGATAACGTAGCGTTTACCATTGCAGCATGTTCTAAACGCATTCTAGCTCGAAATTATTAAAAGTAAACTGAAGATACCATTATTACTCGAAGACGCACTGAATCGGCGATAAACAGCTTTCTTCAAGCAGATTGTGTCACCCACTGTGAACATCAGAAACGGAAATAAGTCCTTCTCCTTTCCTGGATTTGGTGATTTCACCTGTTCCGCAGGCTGGATCCTGCATATATCCTTCTGTATGGGAACCCAGGTTTCATATCCATAAAGCCTAGTAGGTACCGCCACGACTTTGTAAAATTTAATCTGTGTCTATTTCGTGCCTGTCTTTTATAACATTTTTCTATTTGCCCACAGATTGCATTAAATTTTAGGATATTGTTATCAGTTTCATTTCGAAATCCTGTCCTGTGTTATAGCCGAGATACCGACTGAGAGTTACATGTTCCAGTATTACACTATTTATTAAAATTTTAGATTTGACTGGTGATTTTCCGTTGAATGCCATAATTTTTCTATTATTAGTGGAGAACACTTCGAAGGTGCAACCGGTCTACTAAAGAGATCGCTTACACTACGCTTGTCCGCCTTATTCTGGAGTATTGCTGTGCGGTGGGGGACCCGCATCAGGTGGGACTGACGGATGACATCGAAAAACTACAAAGAAGGGCAGCTCGTTTTGTATTATCGCGAAATAGAGGAGATAGTGTCATAGACATGACACGTGAATTGGAGTGGCAGTCATTAAAACGAAGGCGTTTTTCGTTGCGACGGGATCTTCTCATGAAATTTCAATCACCAGTTTTCTCCTCCGATTGCGAAAACATTCTGTTGGCACGCATCTACGTACGGAGAAATGATCATCACGATAAAATAAGAGAAATCAGGACTCGCACAGAAAAATTTAAGGGTTCGTTTTCCCCGCGTGCCGTTCGAGAGTGGATGGTTGAGAGACAGCTTGAAGGTGGTTCATTGAACCCTCTGTCAGGCACTTTATTGTGAATAGCAGAGTAATCACGTACATGTAAATGTAGATGTAGATAATAATGGTGAAGGTAGATTTAGCAGCGGTAACTTCTGTAGTTTTAGTAGTAGTAACAGTGAGAGAAAGGGCAATAAACATCATTGGTGTATTTTTAATGGCAGAGTTATCTTTTATTTAAACTCAATGTATAAATAAAAATGTACACAGTAAATAACGTCTAATGTAACAGCTAATAGGTCATCAAGCAAACACAAATCGTCAAGACGAATATTACATCAGTATACTTTGGTGCCACTTTATAAACTTTCATTTTAAGAAACACGTTCTTATAATGAAAAACAAACCGACGGATTTCTGCGATGCCCGGCGTCGCACGAAACACGTGGCGAATATTATTCCTCTGCAGTAACTACATCTAGATACTGTACGATCTAAATCACAAACATCTGGCATCACAACGGAGAATATGTGCCCAAAAGAGAAGCTGTTGCTATACGAATATTATCGTGGAAAAAGGATCGGTGCACAAATGTGGATATCCTTGTTTCCATGCGTAATAACCACACGTGCTGAGATTTACGGATAGCAGCTGGACTGTCTTGCAGAAGCAGTTTGGGAACAACGACACAGAAGACTGCACCAGGTGCTGTTAAGCCACCTCCAGCTGAAGACGTGCTTTTTTATAGACCAAGAATATCGCTGTTTTCAGTGGGACAAACTGATGCAACACTGTTCATCTTTAACATGCTAGTGTAGAAGGTTTCACTGAAGCCGTTAACCGTAAAATTCATGCATTCCTCACGTTTATTTGCATATAAAAGCCGATTTCAAGTATTTCCTTTGCATGTGAGTGGGAGGATTGGATGAAATATATTTCGTCGAAAACCCGCAGCCTAACGTTTTAGGTACTACTTAAACGTGCTTTTCGTGTTGAGTGTTTGATGAAACATTCTATATATTAGAACGTTGAGAACCATGAATTAGCCATTTCATACTATATAATCGATCATGTTCCACAATGGCTGCTTATATAATTTTGGCAGTAGTATCTCCATCCAGATAACAATTCCTTTTCCCCTACCAATAATTTCTCAGTCGATCTAAGTGAACACAGATAAATTTTTGAAAATTTCAGGAACCTTACGATTGTTATTCATAACGTTCTTTTCGTAGTAAATCATCGCTACGTATTACAGTTAAGCATTCTACAGTTTTAGCAGCAATTTCCGATTTGATGACCCGTGTTTTACATGATCTCAGCGTACGTAATTGGTGCAACATTTCCACCTTTTTCCGCTCGTTGACCTGTTTGCTCAAAGGAGGTCTTTGAATATTTACCATCGCGACATAAATATAGCTCTTACGGAGTCTACTGCTGTGCTGTAATAGGGTATTTTGCACATAATGTAACTGTCCTGTGTTTCAGCAGCAATTTATGCAGTCTGTCTCTGTAGTAAATTTCTTCTATTTTCGAGTTTGTTAGACGAATCTGTTGCTAAATATAAATTTGATAAAACGAATGTTCTAGACTCAAAGCACCAAATAGCTTCAGGGACACAGTAAAATTTAACCAATGTCTTTCTGTTGTTATGATAGAAATCTCACAGTAGGATGTTGATCATTTCAGCTGTTAAAGGGAACTCGCAGCATAACAGATCCAGAAATCAAAAGACAATCAGCGAACTTAATTTCAACTAATTTGTTTACTGTCCTGAAATAGTATCACACCAGTCACAGTGCAGTGTCTTTGGGCACGGGATGAGTTAATTACTGTTCGTAATGTGCTAGTAATCTACTGACTACTACCAAGCAACTGAAAGTTGCTGCGGATGACTATTTTGGAAGGGCTACCGAGATACCCAAACCAGAAACACGAAAAGGACCTCAAATACTATCGTCTCCTTCTACAATAGGAAGGGAGATTAGGGATTAACGTCGAGTCGACATTTGGGGTTAGAGTACAGAAAACAGAGGATCCATAATCGCTGCTTCAGTTGCCAGCGTGCCAGCTGTAAGTATAGGACAGGAGAGCAAGGAGCAGGGAAAGTATTACATCCATTCCTTATCCAAAAATATTATGATGGAGCGCTTCACCGAAACTGAAAGAGAGCCAATGAAGTACGCTACACATATTTGGAAGCCTGCTATGGTCTCTACAAGGAGGCAAGCGCAAAAAGGTGGAAGAGTCTGTTAATCGACGGCGAACAGTTGTACCCCTCATGGATTTGGTAACAACATTCGAAAAGAAATACCCTGTACACTATGTGTGTCTGCTCATTCACCGTGTTGAAGGGTCTGTGTCGGCAGTTAATAAGCGAACGGTGTAAACCCAACTGCCGATGTTGCATCGAACTGTACCCCTTGGACCATGCCACTGACAAGAAGAAGTGATTGGGATGAGGAGATTCGCTTTCGGAATTTCAGCCAAGCTCACAATCTGTAGCATCGTCCCCAGAAATTATCGTGGTGCTCTGGTTCCAAGTCGGGTGGAAGGTTTGTATCAGAGACTTCCAAAGTTCCGTGACGCGTTAGGATGAGTGTCAAGGCGTTGACAACTGCAGGGTCCCCGCAAATGAGTCAGGGGTGCACCACCTATCAGAAGCTGCTACCCAGGTAGCTGTATCTGAGATATGCACGAGTATTTTTTTTTTTCAGTTACAGGATTCCCCATCAGGCACAGATGGTGATGGCTGTATAAAACATCAAAGTATTATTGTAAGGCATAAAGAAATGACCCATACGAATGAGACTACCGAAATCCTAGTGTTCAAGTACCGACGTATTCTCAACAAAACCCCAGAGTGTGACGCATTCCTAAAAAGCGGTGGAGCTCAAATGAGATTAGGTTCATGAAGGCAGCTAACTGTAAGATCCAAAATTGACAGCAGTGTAATGTTTCGGGTTGATACATGTGTACACACAAAGCTTAATATTTCCCTACTTCCTATAGTTTGATGAGCCCATTTTTTCAACTGTGCCAGAATCAAGTACCAACTACATACGTAAGGAAAAATCTTCATCCTATATTTGGATGATAGCGCTCCACCTCATCGTTCCTTTGAGTCTGGCAGAAAATGATTCGCAATCCGTTTAACATTTCCTTTGTTGAAAGATTTTATACGTAATTCTCTCCAGGTGGACATCGACGTGGACTGTAGCACTTTCCACGACGTACGTGTGCTGCTATATGAGCAACATCTGCACTCTGCAAACGTGGGTTTACTACTGACCAGTCTTCACATTTTAGAAGGTATCGCTTTCAGACTGCAGACGGAGCTTGTCTTTCTCATACAGTTTAGCTAATGGCAAAGTCAGAGCATAAGGCAAAGGAAACGTTTCTTTCTCCGTTTTGTCTCCACAAGCAGGAGCTTTTGCTTCATATTTTATTCATAAAGTCCGAAGCTTAAACTTAAAAATTCGAAGGAAAAGCATTTGCTTCACTTTATTCATATAGCCCAATGTGACCACTCACATGGCTGCAGTTGTAGGGCAGTTTCTAGCGAAAACACATGTACCAGTTTCATCTACATCTACATTATACTCCGCAAGCCACCTAATGGTGTATGGTGGAGGGTACTTTCGGAACCACTATCTGATCCCTCCAACCCTGTTCCACTCGCTAATTGTGCGTGGGAGGACTGACTCTCGGTCAGCCACCTTCCATGTTCTTGCGATGTGCCCCGAGTGCTTTTTTTATGGCAAAGGATTTTATGACATTAAGGATCAAACTTTGACGACATAACCGACGTTTAAACCACTGTGAGGCGCTAGTTGAACAAGATCTCAAAGAAAGACTTTTCCGACAGTTTCTCATGAATGTACTGTATGAATGTGCTGTGTCTTGTACTCAAGTTGGACGAGACTACAGGGAGCACCTAAAGCATTAAAACCACCATCTGAAATTTTCTATATTTTTATTAATTCATTCCTGAAATTTTTGGGAATAACTGGATATGCTCAGTATAAAACAGATTTCTGTGATTTAAAGAACCTAAATGAGGAGGTAGATGTAATCAGCCCTCATATACAGTCATATGACGCAGTAAAGGTAGAAGCAGAGCACTGCAAAAGTACATCACGCAGAACAGATAATGGCTAAATCCTGCCATGTCACGGATACGAATCAGACAGCAAGCACTGATTTGGTATTACATTTTTTTTCCGAAAGATAAAAGAGCCGCATTCCATGACGCGCGGTCGAAGCTACTAACGCGTACAGATAACTGTTTATCTGGCCGGCGTATAATTCAGGTGGTGATCGCAGCTAACAACTGACGTGACAAGGGCTGAGGATGAGTCAGTTGCAAGCGTACAGTTACCCTCATCGTAAAAACACTCCGGGCTGTGGTACGTACGGCAGGTGCGTTTCACACAAGGAATTTCTGCGAAAGAATTAAATCGTCCAGGTACTTTTATACAGGTTTTTCGAATGGTTCAAGTGGCTCTAAGCACTATGGAACTGAACAGCTGAGGTCATCAGTCCCCTAGACTTAGAACTACTTAAACCTAAATAACCTAAGGACATCACACACATCCATGCCCGAGGCAGGATTCGAAACTGCGACCGTAGCAACCGCGTGGTTCCGGACTGAAGCGCCTAGGACCGCTCGGCCACCACGACCGGTAAATTTTTGACAGCGTCGTTAGATACCTATAAATCAAAAAGCAATAGCTTCAGTCACTTTAATGTGACCACCTGTCAAAATCCTACGAACAGCTGTAAGACGTGCAGGAAGAGATTTATTGAGGCTCTGGAAGGTACGGACAGGGATGTGAAGCCATGCCGACTTCAGTGCCATGTCCAGCTGTGCTAGGCGGAAGTGGACCCGCAGACTCTCGATGGTATTTAAATCTGGGGAGTTTGGTGGTCAAGGGAGTAGGACAAATTTACCCTGGTTCTCTTCGAACCACGCATGTACTCTGAGAACTGTGTGACCCATTACAATGACCTGCTATGGTGCCGAAGAAAAACAAACTGCATGTAGGGGTGGAGATGGTGCGTACTTGACTTGATCCATTGTCCCTTCCGGAATGAGGAGATCATCTAGGGAATGCCACGAAAACCTTCTCCAGATCATAACGCGCCCTCCTCCGTTTTGTATGCTTTCGAGGATTGTTAAAGAGTGTTTGCTTTCAGTCCGACGCACTGAGTCATCTGGAAAGGTCACGTTTCGCCGCTCAGTGAACGTCCAGTTGCGGTATTGGCATGCAAATTCCAGCCCTCATCGCGGATGAACCTCAGTCAGCATTGGTGCATGAACCAGGCATCTGCTGCGGAGGTCCATACGCACCAAATGTTTGTTGAAAGGTCGTTGAGGAGACACTGTTGGTATCCTCTTGGTTCACCTGGACGGTCAGTTGCTCAGCAGTTGGGTGCGTTCCCGCCCGTATAAATCTCTGCAGCCGGCGATCACCCTCGTCATCTATGGGCCATGGTGCACCACATTTGCCTCCGATCAGTTTTGTATAGTTCCGTTTTGCCTACATAGAACATTTTAACCTCTAAATTCTACTGGCGAGTTAAATTGATGATAAGTAGAAAATCTCCAGTTTGCACGAAATATTGTATCTTTCGGGGTATCTGGCTTAGTTTTCTTTTCCGCGACCGTATCAGCTTAAGTGAGCCAATACTGTTCGATCTAGCATATCGGACTTCATAAATTAAATAGTAAGCGAGTCGTGAGTAGTTATTACAATCCGTAATCATCTCAGTGAGATAGACATAATGGCGGCTAAGCAAGCTTCGTCCAAACCGATTATTACCGTTCATGCAGTAAGACTCACCCTATTTCCGCTACGTAACCTGTTAATAACATAGAAAAAGATGTTATTAGCACGAAGTAATAAAGTATTACACCATGTGGAAAATAAATTTAGTGCTTGTTCACACGCACTTACATTAGCACAAACGTCTTACCTCTACAAGGCCAGGAGAAGCAAAGGAAAAGAGGGAAGTAACAAGTGAAGTGAGTCTAACAGATGGCTATCAAGCTAATTACTCCAGACTCTACGCGTTTTTACTGTGTGTTTCATGCACGTGAGTCTTTCCCTCATCATAAAAAACACACTTTTCACTCTGGTGACAAAAGTCATGAATTAATTCCTAATATCGAGATGGATCTCCTTTTGTCCGGTGAAGTGCAGGAACTCGACGTAGTATGTACTCAACAAGTCGTTGAAAGTCTCCTGCAGAAATATTGAACCGTGCTACCTATATAGCCGTCCATGTGTTGCCGATGATGGTTGTTGTGACGAACTGACCTCTCATTTACGTCCCATAAATGTTCAATGGGATTCATGTCGGGTGATCTGGGTGGCCAGACCATTCGCTCTAACGCCCAGAATATTCTTCAAACCAACCGCGAACAATTATAGTCCGGTGACATGGTGCATTGTCATCCATAAAAATTCCGTCATTGTTTGGGAACATGACACTCATTAATGGCTAAAAGTGGTCTCGAAGTAGCCGAACATCTAGGGGACCCAGTCCATTCCACGTAAACACAACAGACAACATTATAGAGCCACCACCAGCTTGCACAGCGTCTTCTTGACAACGTAGGTCCATGGCTTCGTGTGTTCATACTCGAATCCTACCATCAGCTCTTCCCAAATAAAAATCGAACTCATCTGACCAGTCCACCGTTTTCCAGTCCAACGGATACGGTCAGATGCCCAGTAGAGGAGAATGGTTAAAATGGCTCTGAGCACTATGGGACTTAGCATCTGATGTCATCAGTCCCCTAGACTTAGACCTACTTAAACCTAACTAACCTAAGGACATCACATTCATCCATGCCCGAGGCAGAATTCGAACCTGCGGCCGTAGCAGCAGTGCGGTTCCGAACTGAAGCGCCTGGAACCGCTCGGCCACAGCGGCCGGCTCCAGTAGAGGAGCTGCAGGCGACGTCGTGTTGTTAGCAACGGCACTCGCTTCGATCGTCTGTTGCCACAGCCCATTAACGTCAAATTTCACAGCACTGTCCTAGCGGATACGTTCGTCATAGGTCCCACATTGTTTTCTGCGATTATTTCATGCAGTGTTCCTCCCTGTTAGCACTGATAACCCTACACAAATACCGCTGCTCTCGGTCGTTAAGTGAAGACCGTCGGCCACTGCGTTGTCTGTGGTGAGCGGGAACTCCTGAAACTTGGTATTGTCGGTACTCTCTTGACACTGTGGACCGCGGAATATTGAATTACCTAACGATTTCCGGAGGGGAATTCCCATGTGTCTAGTTCCAACCACCTTTCAAAGTCATTTCGTTCCCGTCGTGAGGCCATAATCACTCGGAAACCTTTTCACGCGAATCACCTGAATGTAGATCACAGCTCCGCCAGTGCACTGCCCTTTTATACTTTGTGTGCGCAATACTATCGCCTTCTGTATATGTGCATATCGCTATCCCAGGACTTTTAACATCTCAGTGAATAGTCAGAGTATTATATTTGCTGAAAGAAGTAGTGTTACTAAAACAAAAAAACAGTAATATGTTGTTATAAAACCCGGTGTGCTAACAGTTTACACATTCACCAGTTTCGGAAATGCTTCCACCGTTGGACCGAAAGCCAATGAGCATGCCCTTCTGGACGTCAGACAGCTCGCCCCGTTTCGGCGTTACGACAACGACTACACTTTTGACGCGTCTCCCTGGCATACTTCATATATCCTCCACTGCTATTGCTGCCGCTAGCCGTCTGTGAGTGATGACTGTATGACGACGCAGAACAGCGGAGGTGGTCATATCATGGAGACTGGACCATGTATAATGGTGGAGCGTATAATGAATCACCCTTCTCTAACATTACCTTCTTTTATATTGAGATAACCGATACCAGGTATACTATCGATTCTTGCATGGGTAAAATTATCTCAGCTGTTTCACTAAAAGAATTCGTATCGTTTTGTATACGATATATTTTATTTCAGGCTATAATGTATAAAAAAGAAATTAATGTGTTACAATCGATAATTATTAACAGTTAAAATTACTCTTCTTTTAAAAATAATTGAAATTAGAAAATTTGTGGCATACTTAAAATTCATATCATTAATTGCACAGTCCAACGCTAATTATTAAATTAATTTCTAGAATGAGTTATAAAAGTCTGTTAACTCTTTTCCTTTGTAAACTCTTTGGAATAATGTGAGTACCGCAGAATGTAAATAGTGGTGGGCATGCCTCTGATGGAAGTACACGTTTTCTAAGTTTGTCACCAACAATGTAATTACTGGTTTTTTTGAATGTGGAAAATATAAAAACTGTGTGATATTGAAAGATGTGAGAAAGAATAAAATTCAAGAATAGTACAGGAAAATCTTCAGCAGTTATTTAGTCATCAAGAACCTACAAAATCGAAATTTCAGCTGCAAAAATGTACCCTTAGACAAGACTGAGCCATCGACAATAACAACGAGATAATGAAGATAAGTAAAAAGTTATTCTTTTGTATATCTTAAACCTCTCGAAGCTTTCAAAATTTGTGCAAAGAATTTTAATAGTGATGTGTGGGAGGGTAAGATTAGAAATGGAAACAAAAATTTTACATTTGTAGTCAAAACTGAGTTGCAGTTTCTCTTTATGGAGAAATAAGCCCACTGCACAAAGTAATAGACACTTCCCGAAAAGAGTACGCTGGTTGTTTTGGAGCGCTGCAGATGCTGTAGAGCAATCATGCGACCATCCACGTCTACGTACGTCATTAAGTCATGTCAGTGACGTGGTGCGTGTGGACTCTTCAGTAGTTATGGCTCTGATGTCAGTTCATAATGTGTATGTAGCGCTTGCAGTGGCTGGTAGCGAGCAATAAATGAACATTTATTACATTATTGATTTACTTATTTGCAAAAGAGGTTTCTGCACCAGTGATAAACCGACTGGCCATATTTTGGGATGGAGGCTCCAGTGCTTATGCGGCTATCCTGAGTTATATTTTCCACGGTTTCCTAAATCACTTGAGGAAAATGTTGGGATGGTATATGTCCCGTCTTTGTCAAATTAGACTTGTATGTAAATGCGTGAATATTTGAATTATGGTATTTTTGTTGTCATTAAGGTGCAGTACCATGACATCTTCAACATCGTTGTAAAAGTGATCCACGGATGAATAAAACTACCGCTACTGAAAGCCTATCTTTCCTTTTGAAGATCCAGTGTGTTCATACAAGATTATAAGCCTGGCTTGTATCCGTAAATATACCTCCAGACGCTGAACATGAACTATTAATAAGGCAACCTGCTTACTGTTATCGAGTTTCGGAGATGGTAAAACATTCTCAAAGAGCAACGGAAGAGTGAGTCATTCTACAGTGACACAGATGAAATTTATGTTAGAACATCGATCACAAACATCGTGCTACACTACTTTTACATGTAATAAGTTGCGCCTCTTAGTCACAGTCCGTGCTAGACAAATGTGTCTAATTTGTGACATACACTCCCTAATAACCTTATGTGCTCTGAGCTTCTATGGTAGCAGAAATACTTTTTGATGTCGCCGTCTCTGTCGCCGCGTGTCTTGAAGTACTGCATTTATTTCGTCTTACCTGAAGTGTTGTAAAATTCTTAGTGCAGACAGTTGCTAGTGCATATATCGAAGTCCTTGAACATATTATAATTTAAATGAATGGAGCACATTCTTCTGAAGCAAAACGCGCAAATATCTACATATGGCGGTATGATACATGTGTTGGAATTCGTGAACAAAGGAAGAGGTGGAAGAGTAAACTCACGAAGATTGGAACTATGACAAATCCACTATACTATTTGACTAAGCCATATACATAAGATTACTCGTCAGGGATCGATACATGGATTGGATTCAACCGTATAAAATCCCCTCCCAACATCACAGCACAAGAATACCCAAAATAAATAAAAAACTTCTGTGAATGAGAGAAATTGTAATTCACTTGAATTTACTGATGGTTAACTAAGAAAAGGAAACCGATCGCTATGTGTTCTGATGAGGTCAAAATCGAGAACAAAGACACAACATTTTCCTCACCAAGTTAGAATACAAAATGCAACACGAGAATGACACAAAATCCACAGAATTCCAAAGCATATTTGGTTTCCAAACACATGAACACAACCCAAATTTGGACACTTGCTGCAATATCACCGTAGTGCTGAAAAAAGTCAACCCAATGCACCCATCTCGAAAACACAAGACAGGTATCTAAATAAGGCCTGCTAGATGCACCGCCAGTTATCAGAGTGCCTAGTGCTTAAATTCTATAAGGTGCCTATTTGAAAAATACGCGTCTTGATTACATGACACCGGTCAAAGCTTTAGTGTGTTTCTAAAGTCCCCATACACTGGCCGACTGGTCTGCCAAGTTGCTCGCCAACTGGGTCTGCCCCGATCCATTCCCATTTGTGTGGGTAATGAGCTCATGGTCGCGTCCGTTGGTTTGGCCGGTGAACCACTACCGGCTTACTGAGACTGATACCTGACACCCATTAGTCCATCACTACAGTGTTTCATTCTATATTGTTCACTGGGTGCACAGAAGGTAGAGACGTCCAAGAAGTCACTGGCCACCACACACAGCCAAACGGGTCGTAGCTGTGACAGCGTGATTCGTGTGTGCGGTCCACCCGACCAGTATGCCCGTGAATGGGCAATTTAAGGGGTACCTATCTGTTCTTACTGCAACGATGCTCTGCTCCAGAAGACAGGGTGAGCTAGGATTGGATCGTTTCTGAGTTGAAATGTGACTTACGTGTGGCACATGATCGTGCGATTATGAAAGAAGCTCGAGCTAAAGCAGTTGTCTTTCACTACTACGTCATGACAGCTGTCAAGAGCAGTCCCGGCAATTAAGGAAGGGAGGGTAGTTGCCTCCCTCCTCTGACCTGAAAAAACTAAATCATGTCACACTGAATTTGCATCCTGTCCTGCCAACACAGATGTATCAAACCATTATCAGTTTGAAGAAACATGAAAAATGTAATGGATACTTATTAATAGCATGTGTAGTTGCTGTAGTGAAATCTCAAAATTATTTTTGAGTTACTGAGAAACTAATATGATTTTCTCTTCCTAGCTCACGTCGTAGTTATGTCTTTGGCAGCTGTGATGTCAACGAGTAGTGTGGGAATGGAAGATTTGCGGATGAATTTCATTATTTAAATCTTCTGAGGCTATACACAGAGTCATGGTGTCATATTGTCGCAGCAAAAAAATGATACAAATGGCTCTGAGCACTATGGGACTTAACATCTGAGGTCATCAGTCCCCTAGAACTTAGAAATACTTAAACCTAACTAACCTAAGGACATCACATACATCCATGCCCGAGGCAGGATTCGAATCTGCGACCGTAGCAGCAGCACGGCTCCGGACTGGAGCGTCTAGAACCGCACGGCCACCGCGGCCGGCTTGCGGTCCCCTGCAACTGTGGAAAGTGATCTGGGCATCGAGCACGCCAGTTGGCGGAATAGGCAGGCAACACTAAGACTCAACACTCAACATATGGACCTACGTCCTCCACCAGTCCCCCCCCCCCCCCCCCCCTCCGCCACCACCACCACACCACCAACGACCGTGTTATCTCTTCCAGAAGCCCGTCATTTCGACCTGTTGTGCCCACAGCAGAGGTTTCTGCAGTCCAGGAGATATAAATGAACAAACAATACATGATTACTTAGGCTTTCCTGGCGTAATAAGTCTTTAAAGTCTCTTCGGGTTTGCTGCCGGATCCTAAAATCAACTTGACTCGACATTTCGGCGATCGCTATCTTCAGGAGAATGCTGCTTCTGCTGATCGCCAGGCTGCAGATCGACGTCCTATATAGGTCACTGTACAGTACACGGTGCCTCCCATCAAGTCATGGACGTGGCGCCGCCCTTAGTAGAACACTGCTGGCAACTATATATCGCACTCAGGGCCACACCGAAGAACGTTCAATTTTGATGCGAGATAATACAAGATTCCAACTCTTGCTAAGAGGAAACTCATTGTCTCTGTTGATTAAATTATCCGCCAATCTAATTTCAATCGCCTCTTTATAGACACTGTTCCAAAAACCGGAAATCTTGGAAACTACCACAGTTTGATCAAATTTCACACTGTGTCCCTCATTTCAGTAGTGTTCTGCTACTGCCGATATTTCCGGCTGTTGTAGCCTCGTATGACGGCGATGTTCCACACACTTGTCATGAACCTGTGTTCACCGAAAGTCGACGGACACAGATCGGCATCTCCATTCTAAGAGTTTTCATCCACCAGACGAACGCAATGGCGTCCTTAGGACTTTGGTACGGAGGGCATATGCCATTTCCGACGCGGACAGCTAAACCCAAGAACTTGCGCATTTGATGGCTGTTTTTAAGGAAAATGGATACTCCGAGGAGTAGATTCATTGAGCTGTGGAGTTTGGACCGTCACTGTAGGTGCATGAAGAGGAACATAGATCGGTGGCCTTTCTTCCTTATGCTGGGGGCATATCGTTTAAGATTGGACGAATTTTAAGGAATTTTAACGTTAAGTATGTGTTCCGTTCACCTAGTAAGATTAGGGCCTACTCGGCTCTGTGAAAGATGATTTGGGGCTTAGGAAACCCGGTGTATACAAAATTCCGTGTCAATGTGGGGAGGCTTACATTGGCCTTCGACTCGCACAGTTCATGACAAGTGTGTGGAACATCGCCGTCATACGAGGCTACAAAAGCCGGAAAAATCGGCACTAGCAAAACACTGCTTAAATGAGGGACACAGTATGAAATTTGATGAAACTGTGGTAGTTGCCAAAATTCCGGTTTTTGGAACAGTGCCTATAAAGAGGCGATTGAAATTAGGATGGCGGATAATTTAATCAACAGAGACAATGGGTTTCCCCTTAGTAAAACTTGGAATCCTGAATTACATCGCATCAAAATTGAACGTTCTTTGGTGCGGCCCTGATTGCGATATATCGTTGCCAGCAGTGTTTCACTAAGGGCGGCGCTACCTCCCAACAACCGTGATGGGCGGCGCATAGGCCGTGTACTGAACGGTGGCCTATATAGGACGTCGATCTGCAGCCTGGTGTCAGTTCTCAGCGGGACTCATCAGCAGAAGCAGCATTCTCCTGAAGACGGCAACCAGTTGGATCGCCGAAATATCGAGTCAATTTTATTTTAGGATCAGGCAGCAAACCCGAAGAGACTTTCAAAACAATACATGAACGGGATGTTTCGCCTGAAGTTGACGATTGGAAAACTCGTCGAAATGCTGTGACAACAACTCCGTGACTCGTCCAATAACGCGAGAAAATTTCCTTAATCATAGAGTAATGTCTCCAGTTCGGTATTGAGCTCACTGCTTCAGTCCCACCTCACCGTCTCGTAAGCTTGTACGTCAAGCTGCACGAGCAGGTCAAGTTCTAACTTTCACGAACGATCGAAAATCTGTGGCAGTTTTGGTGATCCGGCCGCGTGTGAGCCAGGAAGAGCAGCAGCAGCTGTAGCAGCTCCGGCTGGGCCGGTATACCCTGGCGGCGGCGACAATGTTTTATCGCGAGGTAAAAGCGAAGACACTCCCGCAATGAGACGGCGGCCTGCAGGGAGGCAGCGGCGCCGCTAAATTGGAAATTCTTGTGCCCGGCGCGGCTGATGAGATGGAGCGGGCCGCCTCATAACATGTGACGCCGTGCCGCTCCCGGGACTCGCAATATTAACGGCCCGGTATTCGCGACCGGAGGTGCCAAGCAGGCGGGCCAGGTGCCGCGCCGCCGCCCACTGCAGCGTAAATCCCTCCTCGCAAAGGCCACCGTCACCGTCTCCAGCGGCTCCTAGTGCTCGCTGCCTGACATTTCCACGATATTTAGCGCGAACCGCGACGGCCTCATCCAATTACCACTCTTCAGCTGACAGGAATTATACATTTTAATCCTGATATTCGTTCTATCTTTTTTTTAAAAAATCTATAGCTACATACATAGGTGTGAAAAACATAAGGGTGGAGATAGCTCGATGAAACTAAGACCATACACTGAAAGAACTTCTATAGTACAGTAGA
The DNA here is from genome assembly GCF_021461395.2 of Schistocerca americana. Classification (NCBI taxonomy): domain Eukaryota; kingdom Metazoa; phylum Arthropoda; class Insecta; order Orthoptera; family Acrididae; genus Schistocerca; species Schistocerca americana. The sequence continues at coordinate 184,769,441 of NC_060126.1, forward strand.
GAAGTTAACAGAAACAAATACTGAGACGGGCAGAAACGACACTTTTATTCAAAGACAATCGCTACACTGCAATCACCGCGATTTGTGAGGATCCCTTGCGCTTTAAAAAACACGGGACATGGTGTGCGATTACCACCGACGGCACTCCATGCTCTGCAACTTGATCCCAAGCTGACCACGAGATTGCTAGGGAGTTCTTGTTGTAAAGTGTTCCATTACTCCACCAGCGCATTTGACAGTTGCTGCATGGTCGTGTAACGGGGCACCCCTCTTTAACATTACTTTTCCTCAACAGCAGTTGTCGATACCAGTATTACTTTTCGAATTTTTGACAGGTCAGTGTTATCTCAGTTGCTTTTCTGAAAACTTTCGTATAATTTTATACAGATTATTTTATATTTGAAGCGAAAATTTATGAAAAGGAATTACTTTATAAATAAATTTTAGTTTCGATATTATAATCGATAAGTACTAGTTCTGAACGTACAGTTAAAATTTTTTTTATAAGCATTTGAAATTACGAATTATTTGCACAATTAAAATTTCTATTATTAATAATGCAATCCTGTACTGTTTACTATGTTTATTTCTGGATTCCTTTATGAAATAGTAATCGAAATTAATGATGTAACGAAAACTAATAGGAATTCATTTGTTGAGAAAGATTGTAAACCCTTTGGAATATGATTACTTGCGCAGGGTGTGGGAGTCGTAAGCCTGCCTCTGATGTGATCGGACGTATTTGTGTGTAATAGGTGCGATACCGTGATAGTGTCAGTCCTAGTCGAGGGAAAGCTAAATTTTATCAAAATTCAATGAAGGCGCAGTTGGGCGTTGAGATCTGGGGCCGCTGGCAGACTGTGGTAACAGTCGCCAGCCAGCAGGCCAAACAAAGGTAAACATGAAACTCGCGGGCGTGGAGCTCCAACGACAGAATTGCACGCACAATTTGTTTTGAGTGGAGCAACAACGAGGCATAAAACTGCAGCGTTGCTTTAAGTTATTGCGATGTATGAGGCGGGGTACTAGGCCACAGCCAGGAGTGGCGAGTTTTAAGTACCTGATGTGAGGGAATTTATCCCTGCCATAGTTTCTGTTTGTCTCTGACACTACGTCAGAAGCAAGGGAGAAACCAATATAAATAGATGGGCAATTTTAGCTTGTCACAGAGTGTGCCAGGTCAGTCGAGCGTCGGGACGGACCTGTGCTGGTCTTCGCCATTAGGGGCCAGTCTGGCAGCAATGTTATAAGTATTTTGCATCAACTTGTATTCTGTTTCCTATGTACTTGATCGTGCTATACTCTGCCTCCGGGGACACAATACCGGGGTGGGACGGAACGGCAGCCTGGAACTTGGAGATCGCATGGTCTGCCTGAAAGAGGGCAGTGATAGTGGACTGCAGCGAGTCCAGGAGGGGCTCGGTTCCACTCCAGTCTACGGGCCATGTTCGCTTTCCACCTGTAGCACTGGGGGCCGGGCGAGGCGTATGCTGCGGGAGGCGCAGTCACGGATCACCAGTACACCCACTTTTGCCTCATGGTTGGACAGAGCAGGCCAATCGGGGCGTAGGGCAGTGAGGACCAGGGACTGTAGCAGTCTCCAGAATAGCGGGCAGCAGTATGGCGAGAGTCGCAAAGCAACGGCGGGCGGCGACCAGGAGAGCGGCGGCCGACTCCCATTGGCAGGCAGCCTTGGTGACGGCAGCAGTGTCGTCGGCATACCAGGAGTCTGCTGAGACTGGACTCATGGGACAGCACGCGAACGGCACGCCAACACTACGCTTCACCCATCGAGTACTGTAAATTTTCGAAATAAACAAATGTTACCAAATACCGCTGCATCACTCTCCACTGCCCCTTGATGCTTATGAACTTGCTCGCCTCCTGACAGAATTCGGTGCAGTGGGTGCCGGCTTCAGCTCGGCCATCTGGAGTCCCAGGTTCGCCCCCCAACCCCGCAGGGAACAATATAATTTCGACTTTGTTAATGTGAAAAATCAAAATATTGTATGATGTACTAAAATGTGAGAAAACCAGCGGAACAAACATTTACAATAAAAAATTTTCTTCTAATTTACTCAGTTCAAACCACACGTGGTGATAGATTTTTCAGCTTCAAGAATCAGACTCCTAAACAAGCCCTGGAGCCATCTCTACATGGCAAACTAAGTAAACTTGAAAGTATATTGTTACCTTCGCTCCTCTCAAATCTTCATAAAAGACTTTGTTTATTAATTACTTGGACTGGGCATTGTTTAATGTGGACAGTAGATGGAAGAATGAAGGATGGGGGAGATTACAGTGGTCAGTGCTTGTTGACGTGCAGCAGTACGTCAGTCCAATGCATCCCACACGTGCTCGATGGGATTTAGGTCGGGTGAATGAGGAGGCCAGTCCATTCACCGAATATCCTCCATTTCCAAGAGGTCATCCGCTCTGCACAGTTCGATGTGCATCCGAACTCCCATTCATAAAGATATTGGCGAAGTGCGTGTAGGACTTGTGTGCTGCAGGTTCCATACAGACCCACTTATGTGTATAGATAGTTCATCCAGGCTAGAAATCGAAAATCTCGACGATTTTTGCCCGTTATCAGTATCGATACTGGCAAGATATCTGTTCCGAGAATTCCAAAACCTGAGACTAATCAGGACATAGAGGAAGAAACGATCAGGGAACTTCAGTTTATGTACATAGGGAGCGGAGAGTTAATAAACTATTTTTTCATTTACTTTCTAACACATGGCTACAACTTAAATTTGATTTTTTCATGCTGAAATATTTTTCTACAATGCTTCTGACAAGTGACGAGTGCATTGTAATATCTAACGGAAAAAAGATTTTCTTATGGCTGTAGGGCAATGGGACGTACAATACACGTTTTAACAAGTGTGGTTGCAAGTATCAAAATACTTGATGTAAGTGTGAAGGAGGTCAAGTTACTCTCTCACCTATTTCCCGCATACGGAAATTCATTAAAGATTTCGTTACAACCTGACGCATCTTGAGCAAGACTCTACACAGTTAACGGCCTAAGCAGAAGTTGACGGAGCCTGGTAGGGCACTAAAAGCGTGAGGTATTTTTATGGTTCTTGGCTCGTAGAAACGCCATGTTGGGAGTTGAAAGCAATTGGCGGCGAGCCCATCCCACAGTAAATCTTGCCGGGCAGGTCCACAGCCATACATGGCAGACAGGACAGCCCCTCATCAAGACAGGTGTCCAGCAGAACAATACCGTGATGCAAGCTGTGGCGCCAGCCAAACCCTGGGCTTGGGGATGACGGTCTGAAGGAACGTGTCTACACAGTGGAACGTAAACCAGGCATTCTGTGCAGAGCCATGCATAATAAAACTTCACACGTTTTCGTGTTCGCCGATACCGCAAATAGGCCTGCGAACCACTTCCATTGGCCGCCTCGATTGTATAACAAAGTCCGGCGTCTGAGAAACGTTTAGAAATATAATCTTTATTACACCTCATACCTAGGACTAACAAGGCTCCAAGGCACAGGCGATTTTGATAAAGATCTTTAAAATTGTATCTACTCGCTTGTTGCCGTGGGAGGCGATATGACTTAAGAAAAAATCATCTTCCCCCTCTGGGAAAACTTAAAAAAGCAGTAATTGGCGGTTTCTTTCTTTCCAGAGATGCAGGTTTCTTAACTCGTCCCCTGGTTCAACATGAGTTCGTGCTGCCGTGTAGGTGGGGAAATTTAGCGCCTCTACATCCTTGCGATTCGCTCAAGATCGGGTGAAAGCGGTGTCATTCATGCACTTTGCGAGAAAACGGTTTGTTTTTTTTTTTTTTTTCTGGAGAGGTGCAGAGCACTCGGGTACGGGACTTTGGTCTGAAAGCACTTCTAGTCGAGGCTCTGGCATGTGTGGTTGGTACTTGGGACCTGTCCTGAGAATGACTTCACTTGCCGAGGGTACACGTATTCGTTTTTGGCTTACCAGTCTTTACGTTTGGTATCCTTGTGTGCTCTTCCTTATAAGTGAGCCAAATTGGTCCTTGGTACGACCAGCGAGCGGTTGTGTCACACACTGAAATCTACCGTGATTCCAGGGCTGTGGTAGAGAGTAAATTGCGATCCGTCTGCCAGATCAGTAGACCGTGAGATTTTTGCATTTCTTTCGTGGTCGCAATTAGTTCACAGATGCAGCCTCCACGACACACCTCCGCCGCAAACATCTCGCCAGTTGCAGTCTACATCAGCGCACGAAGCAAACAGGGTAGCGTACTGTCGCTCCGGCATTGTCAGGGCGTACAGATCTCAATCGCCACTTGCTCTCAGCCTCACCTATATAGAGAAACTACAGTAGATTTGAACAATCAAAGTCTGTTCAGCGTCAGATCAATTCAGATTGCATTATCCACGTTTTCAGGACCAGAGTTAAACCGTCTTTGCCCACCCAGGATCCTTGTTCAGTGTAGTCTTAAATCACCTGTTAGTTGTTTGCGGTATTCAATCAATAACTTGTATAGCATAATTTATGTCTGTTTTAAAGAAAAAATAAATGTTGTTAGAACACTAAAATTATGCCAACACAATCAATCATTAAACAGTTCCCACCGGGCTACCTTTCAAGTGGCCATATCCTTTGACAGTATTGCCTTAGAAGCGCCGGCTGGTGTGGCCAAGCGGTTCTAGGCGCTACAGTCTGGAACCGCGCGACCGCTACGGTCGCAGGTTCGAATCCTGCCTCGGGCATGGGTGTGTGTGATGTCCTTAGGTTAGATAGGTTTAAGTAGTTTTAAGTTCTAGGGGACTGATGGCCTCACATGTTAAGTCCCATAGTGCTCAGAGCCATTTTAACCTTTTTGAGCCTTAGAAGCTTAAACGTTTTATAGAGCCAAGGGCCGACAGATCTTAGTATCTGACATAAATTTCAACTCCACACGTGTCCCGTCCCTGAACAAGAGGGGTCCTAACAGATGGATAGACAGATGGATAAAAAGATTACAAAATTTTTTTTCGATTGATATACCTTCAAATTAACAATTTTTTTCTTCAGTTCTACGATGAAACGCTGCTTCTCGCCAAATTTCATGATTTTAGGGCAACAGTAAGTACCCAATAAATTTCGATGAGTAACCTTGCGAGTGTCAAAATATGTGACATAAATATTCGGATCTTTTGACTTTATTGACTTTGTTTGTTGTTGTTGTGGTCTTCAGTCCTGAGACTGGTTTGATGCAGCTCTCCATGCTACTCTATCCTGTGCAAGCTTCTTCATCTCCCAGTACCTACTGCAATCTACATCCTTCTGAATCTGCTTAGTGTATTCATCTCTTGGTGTCCCTCTACGATTTCTACCCTCCACGCTGTCCTCCAATACTAAATTGGTGATCCCTTGATGCCTCAGAACATGTCCTACCAACCGATCCCGTCTTCTGGTCAAGTTGTGCCACAAACTTCTCTTCTCCCCAATCCTGTTCAATACTTCCTCATTAGTTATGTGATCTACCCATCTAATCTTCAGCATTCTTCTGTAGCACCACATTTCGAATGCTTCTATTCTCTTCTTGTCCAAACTATTTATCGTCCATGTTTCACTTCCATACATGGCTACACTCCATACAAATACTTTCAGAAATGACTTCCTGGCACTTAAATCTATACTCGATGTTAACAAATTTCTCTTCTTCAGAAAAGCTTTCCTTGCCATTGCCAGTCTACATTTTATATCCTCTCTTATTGACTTAGAAACCTAAATTTTTTATGCCGCCAAAGAACCATTTCAACTTTATACGTCTACCCGTTGCTGACAAAAGTGATTCTCAACAGCTGGACAGAAAGACAGACAACGAAGCGATCCTATAAGAGTTAATTCTTAACTACAGTTCTACGGAACCCTAAAAATGAAGTCAAGGGCCAACGCACCCTGAAAAGACGCACATGCGGATGGAGTACAATGTCATCATATTGTTGTGTTCGAGGATCTGGGTGTCAGTACGTCCATGCAACACACTGCCTCCCCCCACCATAACACCTGGACCACAAAATGATCGTGTTCAACAATCTTCCTGCATGCTTACGTGTTCCCACCTCATTCCATATGTGGCCAAGTCGCCTCATTGATAAGTGCTTGCCCGCTTCATACATTGTTCGGAAGGATTGAATTTAAGGGGCCGGCCCGACGGTTTGTTAAATGATCTGATCATTATTATGTTAATATTGCGCAACGGATAACGCGGGGGAGGGCTCAAACAACCAAGTGGGCAAGTCAGTAAAGGCCACGCTCTATAATGATCTATAAGGACACCACTTTGTTAGTAACATTGCTCTCTACACAGGACTGGGGTTTGTGGTGATCATTAAATTCATGACATTGCTCTCGATACAGGACTGGGGTTTGTAATGACCACTAAATCCATGACATCCAGTCTGTAGGTCATTTATTGTCTAGATCCCAGAAATTTTACAAACTTAATATGACATTTATTATCTATATTCCCCAAAACTTTACAAATTTAATAATTGCAGCGAACAAAGTCAAGTCACATATCTTCTAGTTTTGTCTCGCTCGTTTCTACTTAAGCGCTGGGAAAGAGGATGGGACTAAGTTGTTGCCCTTGTGGTCCGTCTGCTGGGACAGTGATCGAAATTCGCACCCAAGATTACTACTAGGACCGAATAACAAAAATTCTCTTTGGCGAAAAAACGGGGGGACAAAGCAGACACAAACATCTCCCATATTCACAAAAGAAAGCAAATTCTTAAAAATAAAACATCCTGTGAAATACGGCACACGCAAATAATCAATTAACAGCACACGTAAGCATCCTCACCTTAACTAATTTCCAAGAACGAACTGGTAGCTCGCTGGTAGTCCAATTCGGCACCATGTTGGTGACCAATACCAACAGCCATATTCTTTATACTCACTCCTCCGTTCGTTCTAGCTTTCTATACTATACAATCATTCACGCGCTCAACCTGTTCTTTATCAAAGTAGTTAGGACGTTGTGCTTGCAAATGGGAGTTAAAAAGGAACCGTGAACAAAATTTATAAGATGGCCTGGAAAAATTTTTACGTCACACGCTTAGAACCTTAAGCATGTCACATACGCATCTCCTACCAGGTTTCACACGGAATCGTCATCCAAATTACTCATCAGCCGTTACGACCACGTGTTAACTAGGCAGGGTGAGGCCCCAGGTTACTTAAACATTGCAAAAAAATGCTGCTTCTAAAAGTGAAACTATACAATTTTTTTAGAGCTATTGCTGCTCTCGTGTGCGGAAGACACAAAGTGATTGTAGCACTATAAAGGGTTAACGCGAGCCCCCATGCTCGCCTCTGAAAAAGAAACCCTAACTGACAACTTTAATTGTAAAGGCAAAATGTCTAAAAAAAAAAAAAAAAAAAAAAAAAAAAAAGTGAATGAATGGCCGTAACGACACGCTAACTATTTCAATCCTGAAAAAGAGCGGATTAGTAACAGTGCAAAACATAATACCTCATCCCATGATGAAATTGGCGGCAAAGACGGATATTGCCCTCGATTCCGTCCGCTCAGTTCAGCCGCTACCCCAAGAGTGACAATATCATGGCGGCTCTCAACGGCCGTTCCCTTACATGGAGGGGAGGGGGACCTGTTACCAACCCCGGACAACCCCGTGGCAAACAGGTGCATCATCTCTGTCTTTACTCCAGGCTTAGGTTGGCATTAACCGACCTACAGGGTGACCACATCTCTCCCTTGGCACTACCAGCAGACGAACTCTTAATACAAACCCCAAACTTAATCAACCCAACACAACGTAGTAGGATTAGGGAAAGGAAGTGCATTTATGTAATTATGAATTGAATTACATAAACAGGTAATCCACCTCTTCACTCGAGATATCAAACTATTTAAACTTAAAAATGTTGAAAGTATATTCAATATAATGCAACAAAAAACTAATTGTAATGAGATGGAACCAACTGTTCCCTCTCAATGTGTGCTACAAACGTATTTGTTTTGGGACGTACGATTCCATCATTGCTATTCTGGGTCCCATAGCCCCAACAAGTACTTACCTACTTGCTGTGGTCGGTCTGGTAGACCAAACATGCTACAAGCATTCCTAGACGTGGACTTCCGCCGTCACTTGACGAGCAAGTGGTACGGCTGTGTAAGGTAGGAAGCTACAAGGAACGCTGATAGTGTGCAGTGCTGTGAACCTAACGAAAACGAATCGCTCACACAAGTTAGGGTCCGCGAGACCTACCAGTTGCAATGCAGGGTTAAATGTGACTGCAGCTGCTCCCGCTTACTGATGTGCGTTTCTTCATGCTTTTGCACAATGTAGCGGTCTTCTGCTGCAGTAGCTGGCCGTGGGCACGGGTGTCTATTGTTTGGAACGTTCCCGATCGACGCGAAACAATACTGTGACCAATTTCGAATTCCTGAGCTACTTTCGTCACACGTTATCCTCGTTTCAGGTTCCTGATAATTCTTCCTTGTGTGAAGTCATCCAAACTTTGTATCCGGGCCATGGTAATGAAAATCACCATCACAGTGCATTTTACCTGCTCGCTGATGAAGACGCAATCTTTTCCCGTTCCTTCAACTGCCTCATGATGTGGGGCCAGCCCCATTTGGGGCTATTGTCACGCTGACCTCATGCCATGCTACGCCCAACTTCCTGTGCACGGCTGGGAGATTTCTGGCAACATGCTCCCCCACTTTCTCTCATTTCCACCAAGTAATTAACATGTGAAGTCACTTTATCTATCTCGTCATTAATTTCTTCAGAACAGTATACGTATAAACTCCGCAACCCGCCTTAAGGGGCTCCGGAAAGGCCCAAAATCATGAAAAGTTTAATTTTTACTTTTTTGCGTTTTCTGAATCTGCAGACTATTACCTTTTGATAGATATATAATTTATTCAATTCCGAAGACTACAACTATTTTTAAATTTTTTTTGAAATGTGTTCTACATGGGCGTGACCCACTGTGGTGCTGTTAAACTGCTGTCAAATGGCGTTATTATTAACGTCCGTGTTCATCAGGTACATTTTAGTGATGTGAGATAAAGTATGTGTTGTGGCTAACCTGTGATGGTTCAATATACATCGCTGGTGTGATTGTCGATTGTTTCATGTTTATTTACTCTGTCGTTATCTCGAAAATATTCGTAATTAATTCTGTTTCTTGAGTCTCTGTTTTGTTGAAGTATAATAATGAGTAAAAGTAAAGTTATTAGAAATCCTCTGAAGGCTTTTAAGAAAAGGAGAAATGTTGGAAAGCCAAAAGTATGTGTTATTACTGTAAACAATAAAGACGATAACCAAGTGAGTGAACCTAACCTCTCAAGTACACCTGCCCATAGCAGCCAAAGTGGGAAAGAAAATACTTCACAGAAGAAGCTTGGTTCAATGAGTGAAAACTATGAATGTTTTATGGGCGAATCGGATGTGAATGAAATATTTGATATGTCGGTTCTCAAAGGAATTTTTTCAAACTGTGTAAGATGTATTCATTGTAGTGAAGTTGGTCTGGAACTCTCCATAATAAAGCACGTAGGACTTGCTAGTGAAATACAACCGAAATGTGATAAGTGTTCATACATGACCACCTTTTGGAACAGTGTTGCAGTAACTGCAACTGAAGAAAATGGTAGCATAATCTACGAACACAACAACGAGCAATGCTTGCCTTAGACAAGGAACGCCTTCGAGCTGCAGACAGGGCTGTAAAGAGTCTAGAAATACAAGCAAGAGTTAACAGGAGGCGGAACAAGAGGAATCTGGAGGAGGAGTTTGCAGAGGATGAAGATAATCCATCCTATGGACCTGGAATGCACTAAAAAGTTAATCCAATCTTTGTCGCTCGATTCCCAAAACTTTTATTTTCTCATACTAATTACATGTTTTCTAAGGATCTTCCAAACATATTTGTTTCAAACTTTTAGTAAATGTTACACAGTACCTTCTGCATAACTTAACACAGCCTTTTTCCGAAAAACTGTATATTTTTGAATATATAAATAAAAAATTGCAAAAAAATGTTGTGAATTTTCATTACAATTGAAAAAAAATCATCTTTAATAACTGAACTAAAATTTTGTAAAATCCCTGTGTTAAGTTGTAGCCCATATTCCAATAAATAATCTGTAAAAATTTCAACTTCCTACCTCAAATACTTTGTGAGGAAAGATGTAATTTATAAGCGTTATTTTAACATTGCAAGTATAGGGCGTTCCGGAGCCCCTTAAGGAGTGGGGGGAAAGTTCCTTTGTGTATCACTGTCACTGCTCTCTTTCCCAGTTCGTCAGGAATGCAGCATAGTAAGGAAGATTATTCGTATATCTCCGCATGAGCTCGAATCTCATTTATTATACCTATGTGGCCATTTCGTGAGAAATAAAGAGGTGAAAGCCATACATTAGTTGACTCTTGTAGGACGGTACGCGCTCGGAATTTGAAGCTCACCGTGATGCAGGACGTCTCTCTGGCAGCGTCTAGCGTCTAGCTCTGGAGTAAGCATCTCCGTGATGTTTTCGTGATTACTGAACGAACCCCTAACGAAACGTGCTGCTCTGTTTTGGATTTGGATCTTCTGTTTCCTCTATCAATGCTTCTCGTATGGATCCCAGACTGACAAGCAATATTCAGGCATATCTCAAACGAGGGTTGTACCTCCTTCGTTGGTGGATTCCAATTTCTAGGGATTCTTGCAATGAATCTCTGTCTGGCAACTGTGTTACCTGCGAGTCGTTTTATGCGGTCGTTCAACTTTAAATCGCGTCTGGTGCATACTTCTACACATGTAATGAATGTGATTGCATCCAGTGATTGTTCTACAATTGTGTAATCATTCTATAATGGATCTTATAATCAGGCCAAAGACACAATGTGAATACAACAATCATCGTTGTACATTGCACACTGGAATTAGACTTCTTACTTACTTTGTTGGGCATGTTATGTCTTTTGATACGTAATTCATCCGATTGGCGTAAAATTCAAAATACAAAGGCTCAGCTTTCATGTGGTCGACCCTGTTTAAGATTATCGACATATTGCGAAATCCTATGAAACTGTTAGGTATTAGGATGTTATTTGATAATCTGTTTTACTAACATCAGGAGTCACACATTTCTGTATGTGTCCTTAATTGAATTATTGCTTGACAAAGTATATCGTTTAAATCTAGTTTTGTAGTTTTTGGGATCATATTTGTCTTTATGCGCATGTGCAGCTTGTAGTCATTGGTGTGTGTGTGAGTGAAGAGTTTGAGACTTTTGGTAAGTGCAGAGTGATGTTTTCTCGCATTAATCCTAAAACTTTATTCGCCTATGTAACAGCGCAGCTTAGTGCGCACCAAAGTTAGTAGGAATCAGAATGACCTTTTGGTAAAAGTCATATGACTAACTATGTGAGTGAAATGAGGGATGAGACAACTGGGTTGAAGATACAGGATAGAGAGACCATTATGTTCTATGTGAATGGTAGCAGTGTACTGGAAATGACCACGTGAATAACACAAGGAATGAGGAAATTAGTCCAGAGACCCAGGAAACGATTTTAACTTCTGACCCTAGGCAAGAGACTGTGGTGCTGGAACCGTTCCAGGTCTTCGGATACGCAGCAGACCTGTGGCGAGAATGGCCTTTGTGTTTACTAAATCAGTATTGTTAAAGAACTCTTCCAGGAACAGGTGATAAAACAGAAGAAAGAACAGGAACTATTTCAAGAAGAGGACTGGAGGATTAAGAAGTATGCCATCTTAGGCAATTTATAACACTTAAAAGACTTGATAATAGCACTTTGAAGCCGAAATCATGATTGCGTAAGTGTAACGTAACACTATAAATAAACAACAGTCTAAAGGCGGTACCGACTTTAAAGATTGAGAAGCATTTTGGGCAACAAGGAAGGCCAATAAATCCAATAATTGCGGAAGGCCCTTGTACCATGGAGCCACTCTGATACGAAATTAGGGAAATCGTAACTGAAGTAGAGGGAATCAGCCAGTGCAATACCGAAATCACGAACACAGAGGAGGAAGTACGCAAAAGTCAAGGAGAAATGCCAGAATAGTTAGAGAAGAGAGTCACATCCATAGAAGGTGTTATCGGTCAGGGTTCAGGTGGAGTGCTTGCTGATGAATCTGCAACACTTGTGATTGTTATAGAAGTATTTGGTGAGCAAAAGAAGATCTTCGACAGTCTACGTGAACAGGTGTCGCAGCAGGAGGGCGAAATTCATGTGGTGACCGACAGGTTGGAAGTTCTAATCGCCACTGTTAAGCAATTATCATTACATATCACAGTGACTGAGACTGTACACAACCCGTTGCTGCACGCAATAGCGAGTTAGTCCAGTTAAGCCATACAACTGTGAAGCTTTGTTGCATCTTTAACAAGCGAGTGACAGCAAAGGGATGTTAGTGTGGAGTGAAGAAGGTTCACATACTCTGTGCATACAAATCGCTGTGACGTAATATGAAGCAAAGGAGAGACAAGGATGAATTGCTGGGGTTGAAGGATAGGCTTTTGACATATGCAAGGCGATGCTCCCCTTGTGGTACCTTATGTTAGACAAGATGTGGCTGAAGTAGACGACGATGAGAATTGGTGTCAAAAATGGTTCAAATGGCTCCAAGAACTATGGGACTTAACATCTGAGGTCATCAGTCCGCTAGACTTAGAACTACTTAAACCTAACTAACTTAAGAACATCACGCAAATCCATGCCCGAAGCAGGATTCGAACCTGTGACCGTAGCAGCAGCGCGGTTCCGGACTGGAGCGCCTAGAACTACTCGGTCACAACGGTCGGCAGAATTGGTGTCACCTTGTATCTGTACAAAAGTACACTATTTATCCAAACCCAAACATGACTTATATGACATATAATCATACATTAAAGGATCCTTCTTTCTATGTATTCGCAATACATTACATTTGTCTATGTTAAGGGTCAGTTACCATTCCCTGCACCAAGTGCCTATCCGCTGCAGATCTTCCTGCATTTCGCTGCAATTTTCTAAGGCTGCAACTTCTCTGTATACTACAGCATCATCCGCGAAAAGTCGCATGGAACTTCCGACACTATCTACTAGGTTATTTATATATATTGTCGAAAAATGTGAAGTTACCTTCAATACCATGTGAATAATAGCTTCTCTTTTCTGTGCATAGATCGAGGAAGTCCAGTGTTTTATTTACCCTTAAATCAATAAATGATATGCTGAAGGTATTGTATGTGATTTACGTAATTTTATTTTTTATGTCAATGTGCAGCTCATTTTTGTGATGTAATTCAACCGTACATAACGCTTTTCCTATGCGGAACGTGGCGTTTCATTGTATATCCAACCGCTTGCTTGTGTACCATGTTTGTCTTGTTTGTTTATTTTGTATTGTGCACTTTCACATTTTAATTGTCATTATGCAGAGGCATTTTGGCCATGGCTTTATCCATGACATCCGCTTCAGCATCTTCGTTTCCCATTGTTTTTTTCATCGTTTGAGTATCAAACACAATTTTAGTCTTTTGGTGAAGCATCATACACTAATCTTTGTTATTGAGAATAGACCGGAACTGCCCTAAAGGATACAGAAGGCAACGGAAGCCACTGCATTAAAGACACATAACGCGCATCCACAGGACATGTGTCCTGTAATTGAAAAAGTGTCATGATGATCTCTCCATTTGGAAAAAGACTACGGAAAAGCCCCCATCTCCGGGAGGAGACTGCCAATGTGGAGATGAGCATGAGAGAAAGATTGAATAACTAACGAAAGGATAACGTTCTACGAGTCGGGGCGTGGAATGTCTGAAGTTTGAACGTGTTAGGGAAGCTTGAAAACCTGAAAAGGGGAATGCTACGCTCCATCTAAATATAGTGTGGATCAGTGAAGTGAAATGGAAAGAAAACAACGATTTCTGGTAAGATCATAGGATAATATCAACAGCAGGAGAAAAAATTGTGTAACGGGAGTAGGATGCGTTATAAAGAGGAAGATACGACTGAGAGTGACTTACTGCGAACAGTTCAGTGATAGGGTTGTTTCCACCAGAATCGACAGCAAACTAACGTCGACAACGATAGTTCAAGTATACATGCCGACGTTGCAAGCATAAGATGAAGGGATAGAAAAAGTATATGAGGATACTGAAAGGGTAATTCAGTACATAAATGGAGATAAAAATCTAATAGTCATGGGGGGATTGATATGCTGTGGTGGGGGAAGGAGCAGAAGAAAGTGTTACTGGAGAATATGAGCTTGATAAGTAGGAATGGCAGAGTAGAAAGACTAATTGAGTTCTGTAACAAGTTTCAGCTAGTAACAGCGAATACTCTGTCCAAGAATCATAAAAGGAGATAGTATGCTTAGAAAAGGTGACGAGATACAGGAAGATTTCAGTTGGATTCCATCATAGTCAGGCAGAGATTCCGAAATCAGAAACTGGATTGTAAGGGGTATCCTGGAGCAGATATAGACTCAGATCAAGATTTGTTAATGGTGAATATTAGACTGAAGTTTAAGACTAGTCAGGAAGAATCAATGAGCAAAGAAATGGGATACGGAAGTACAAAGGAATGAAGAAATACGCTTGATGTTCTCTGAGGCTTTAGATACTGCGTTAATTAATAGCTCAGTAGCAGTTCAGTTGAAGAGGAATGGGCATCTCTAAAACGGGTAGTCATAGAAGTTGGGAAGAAAAACATAGGTACAAAGAAGGTAACTGCGACGACACTATGGGTAACAGAAGAAATACTTCAGTTGATCGACGAAAGAAAGAAGTAGGAAAACGTTTCTCGAAATTCAGAATACAGAAATACAAGTCATTTAGGAATGAAAAAAGTGGGAAGAACAAGGAACATAAGACGAAATGGATGCATGAAAAACGTGAAGAAATCGAAAAACGTATGGTTGTCGGAAGGTCTAACTCAGCACGCAGAGAAGTCAAAATATCCTTCTGTGAAATTAAAAGCAATGGCGGTACAATTAAGATTGCAACGGAAATCCAATGTTAAAAGCAGAGGAGAAAGCGGATAAGTGAAACGAATACATTGACGGTCTCTATGAGGGGGAGGATTTGTCTGAAGACGTGATAGAAGAAGAAACAAGAGCCGAGAGGGAAGAGATGATTCAGGATTAGAATCATAGTTGAGATGAGTTCTGGAAGACTTACAATCAAATAAGGCCGAAATGATAGATAACACTCCATCCGAAATTTTGAAATCATTGGGTGAAGTGGCAACAAAACTATTATTCATGTTTGTATATTGAGAATATGTACTGGCGATATACCATCTGACTTTTGGAAAAACGTTATCCACACAGTTCCGAAGATTGTAAGAGCCGACAAGCGCGAGAATTATCGCACAATCAGCTTGACAGTTCGTGCATCCAAGTTGCTGACAAGGATAACATAGAACAGAATGGCAACGAAAACTGAGGATGTGTTAGGTGCCTATCAGTCTGGCTCCAGGAAAGATGAAGGCACGAGAGAGACAGTTCTGACGTTGCGGTTGATGATGGAAGCAAGGCTAAAGAAAAATCAAGACACCCTCACTGGATTTGCCAACCTGGAAAAAGCGTTCGACAATGTCAGATCGTGCAAGATGTTCGAAACTCTGAGGAAAATAGGGGTAAGGTTTAGGGATACAAGGGTGATATACAACATGTACAAGAGCCAAGATGGAATAATAAGGCCGCCCGGAGTGGCCAAGCGGTTCTACGCGCTGCAGTCTGGAACCGCGCTACCGCTAGGATCGCAGGTTCGAATCCTGCCTCGGGCATGGATGTGTGTGTTGTCCTTAGGTTAGTTAGGTTTAAGTAGTTCTGAGTTCTAGGGGAGTGATGACCTCAGCAGGTAAGTTCCATAGTGCTCAGAGCCATTTGAATTTTTTTTGGAATAATAAGAGCGGAACTTCAAGAACGAAGTGCTCGAATTAAAAAGAGTGTAAGACAGTGCTGTACTCTTTCGCTCCTACTGTTCAATCTACACATCGATGAAACAATGACGAAAATAAAATAAAAGTTCAAGAGTGGAATTAAAATTCAAAGTGAAAGTATCTCAACGATAAGATACGCTGATGACATTGCTATCCTCGGTGAAAGTGAAGAATAATTACAGGATCTGCTGAATGGATCGAACAATCTAATGCGTACAGGATATGAATTGAGAGTAAATCGAAGAAAGACGAAAGTGATGACATAAGAAGAAGCATAAATGAAAACAGAGAGAAACGTAACATCAGGATTCGTGTTCATGAAGTAGGTGAAGTTAAGGAAGACTGTTACATGAGCAACAAAACAACCAGTGACGGACGGAGAAAGGGGGACATAAAAAGCTATTAGTGGCAAAAAGGCATTCCTGGGTAATTTGAGGAAAAAATTTCTGAGATAGTCCGTTTGGAGCGCATCATATTGTGGTATCGAGATATGGACATTCTTTTTCTAATATGTGAAGTGCACACAATCTTATAGTTATCAACATTGAAAGCAAGTTGCCAAGCTTTGCACCAGTTTCACGTCTTATCAAGATCTGACAATGTTTGCGTAACTTTTTTTTAGATTGTACTTCATTGTAGACACCTGCATCAATAGCGAAAGTCTGAAGTTACCATCATTATTGTCTCTCTTCAAAGGTATTAATAAATATAATGAACTGCAAGTATCCCAACACCCTTCTCAGCGGCACACCTGGATTTACTTTCCATTCCGCAGATCATGCTGCGTACTCCCGACCAAGAAATTTCCACTCTCGCAGAAATTCCGCGTTGATACCACATGAATCGTTCTTTCGAATATGCCTATGCGTGTTACTGATTCAAAAGCTATTTGGAAGTCAATAAATCTGCAGTCACCTGACTGCATTAATCCATGACATTCAGGATGTCACGTGAGAAAAGTGTGAGAAAAAGTGTTGCGAATCCGATATTTTCGTCCTATGTCTCAAACAAACCAGAACTCTCCAAACGTTCTCCCTCAAGGCTCCAACAGAACTGAACACTCCCACGAAGTCTGCTCCTGTCCTTACTCTTCTTTTTCACAGTTTACTCTCTTTAGTTCGTTTTGTGTTCTCGAGCCAATGCAATATGGCATTATAAACTGGTGGCTTGCGCTATGGTTCCGCGAGGGTATCAAACAAATTCCCACAGAAAGATGGTGATCGGAAGTTCCATGTTTGGCTGTCGCGTTCCTATGGTAACACGATAGTTTTTTCTACCTCAGCCAAGTTCCTATCAACTCATTTATTCCTTCCACATTCCCACTGTCGGGAGTTTGCTGTGTGTGGGAGTAGGGCCGATGGCTTAAGAGTTTAAAGAGGTCTGGCTAATCAACTTCCGATTAGGAGCTAACGAGAAATTTCCAGGGAGACTTCTTCTGGTGGCGGCATTACACCTTTCTTGCCATGAAAAACGGTTGTCCACAATGTCTCCAATATGTGAAATCATGCCACATTGAAATAGTCATCCACTTGTCAAAGCTGTAGCTTTGACCAAGAGCAACAATTGATGTGCCAGTTACAATGGAACAACTATTGAGTCTAATAGGAAAAATACAATTACATTTCTAACAACAGTCTGCACTACTCGGTTCAGTCTGTCAGTTAATGACTGAAGCACTGAGAAATCCTAGCAGGTCATCACTGCCGAAGTGCTGAATTGTTCTAGCAAGTCATCATTAACGATATACTGGAATGTCCTAGCAAGTGATCACTGACGATATGCTGGAATATCAAAGCTGGTAATCACTGACGTTGCACGCAGATGTTCGTATGTGGACGAAGTCCTTGGTGATAGTGTCCCCTGAAGTGATTAGCTCAGTGACGAGTCAGAGATGAAGTCTAGTGAAGAGCTGAGCTGTGGTGGACAGTGAGGGATAGACAGTTGGTATAGAGCACGGTCTATAGAGTGCGCTTGCCGAAAGCACGCCAATGGTCCAGAAGGCACGCACAGCATATAGCCCGGAATATATAGCGCGCCTCGGGAAAGAATAACGATTGAGGAACTTCGAGGCACTGACTAGAGAACATCTTTTTTTTTAATTGTATTTCAGTGCCCCATAGGAGTCGGGCTGGCAGCAGCATAGGCGCCGCTCTTCAGCCGAGAGACAGACAGTAAGTACAGAACATGGAGACATTTAAAAAACAACAGCCGGCCGGAGTGGCCGTGCGGTTCAAGGCGCTACAGTCTGGAGCCGAGCGACCGCTACGGTCGCAGGTTCGAATCCTGTCTCGGGCATGGATGTGTGTGATGTCCTTCGGTTAGTTAGGTTTAATTAGTTCTAAGTTCTAGGCGACTGATGACCTCCGAAGTCAAGTCGCATAGAGCCATTTGAACCATTTGATCCAAAAAACAACAGACAGAGGGAAATACGGCGAAACAGACATATAAAAGGGGGAACGTAATGGAAGGTAACGCTAAAAAAGGGGGTGACTGTAAAATGGTGATAAAAAGCTAAAAACTGTACACAAAAAACCACACACTGTGATGATTAAAAGAAACACATGGCTAACTATTGCTGGAGCATAAAAGTAGCGATGGGCGGCGTAGCACATAACGATCACTGACAGTAACACTATGTACAAGTCCAGCACACAACCAAAATTACAACTCTTCACGTTCACAGGAGAACAGCACCAAACACAACACTGACGTAGCACTCTGATGACGATGAACAAACTGAGAGAATCTGCCAGAGGGATGGAAACGAGGGAGAAGGGAAGAAAGGGAGGAACAGCGGGAGACGGAAGGGTGGTGCGCCGAAGGGGGCTGGGGAGGAAGGGATGTGGGAGGAAAACAGTCAAGGAGGGGGTGTAGAAACTCAGGGGGAGAAGAAGGAAAATCTGCTCTGGGAGAAGGAGGGGAGAGGAGAAAAGGGGGATCCCTGGGGAGGGTGAGGAACAAGGCTAGGTTACAGTTGGTAGGAAGGGTAGATGTCACGGCGAAGTTCAACATCTGGGAGGGGGTTGCTGGAAATTGCCCTGATGAAGGAGGGTGTGGAGGTGGCGAGAGGGAGGGAGATAGAGGGGCAGCATTGCTCAGGGGTGGAGAGGAAGCAGGAAACCAGAGGGTGGGGGGGATCAAGCCTGCAGACAGTGTAAAGGACGCAGATATGTTGGTGGTAAAGGAGGAGGTGGGGGAAGGGAATGAGGTCATACAGGAGTCGTGTGGAGAAAGGAAAGCGGATGCAGAAGGCAAGGCGGTGCGCTTGGCGTTCTAGGATTTGGAGGTCCTTATAAAAGCAGGGGGACCGGAGATCCTGGCAACGCTGACATAACAGAGGATAGGACAGATAAGAGATTTGTAGGTATGGAGAATGCTGGAAGGATGCAATCCCCATGTCCGGCCAAACAGTAGTTTCAGGAGGCAGAGGTGGGAATGGGCTTTTTGCTGGATGGTCAAGAGATGAGGGGTCCAGGTGAGGTGACGGTCGAGGGTGAGGCCAAGGTATCTCAGGGTGTGGGTGAGCTGAATGGGACAACAATAAATGGATTGGTAGAAATCGTGGAAGGAGCGGGTGGTGCGACCTATGATGATTGCTTGGACTGCAGAACAGTCTGGCAGCGGCCCAAAATGATCGTCCGGCGGAAGAATACCGGGAGAGATACGTGACTAGCGGAAGCGAGGTAGTGCGACGATGCTTCTGCGTCTGGCGTCGAAGCTGCCGCCACACGGAACCACGGATTCTACTGGATGTTCGGTTATAAACAGCATGGCATGTTTGTGTGTTACTGCAGTTATTTTTGTCTGAGCTCCAGAGCTAAGGACATCACACATATCCATGCCCGAGGCAGGATTCGAATTGGCGACCATAGCGGTCGCACGGTTCCAGACTGAAGCGCCTAGAACCGCTTGGCCACACCGGCCGGCCCACGATAGTACAGAAGAGATCAGACAGTCCTTTGTAAACTAAACTTAATTACAATAAGTGACATTTCATACGTTATGGGACAACCAATTTTGTCTCATAAATCGTTCAGTAATCCTTAGGCTCAATTAAATATCTGAGACAGTATATGGATCTATAAAGTTGTGTAGCAATTGGAAAAAAAGTTCGTTGCTGTCTAAAAGGTTGTTCAACGTTCAATGGGGAGTGGTTTCGTATTAACTTTATGTAATACTAAGCAGTTAAAAGAATACGTGATTAACGGCCGCAAGCACTCTACGGAAATCCCAACATTAACAGCGAATCACAAGTAATATCATTGTTCACATTCCTCATCAATAGTTACTTGTAGACAAAGTTGTACTTTAAATGACATGACCAACGTCTTCGTTATGGAACCGGATGCAAACTCAGTACGTAAAGCCATTGTTAACCAAGCAAAGCTTTGTGCCTTATCGAGACTCGATCACTAGGCAGAAATAGACGTCAAATATTGACGTTTGTACCAGTATCAGTTATCAATTCTCAACTTGAACGTAAATGACGATAATGTTTGTAGGAAACCAGGAACCGTAACATGACAATTACCTACTTGGTAATTAACCTCGAAAGACGTTGTATACTGTTGCATTGTCAAGGAACAAAGGATGCACATGTTTAAAATTGAAATGCCATCATGTAATGCTAGTGACAAGGATGCGAACCCAGCACCTAATCGGATTGTTGAATAAGTACGTAAAATCATAATGTACATATCACAGTTTGTCACCAGTAATGAGGTTGGAACCTTAAATGACGACTGAAGTTGTATTGCCTGACCGAGATTCGAACCCGGTGCCTACCGCCGTCGTTGTCTAACCAGGAACAGACGAGAAATGTCCAATGTTGGTCCACCATTAGCGACATGTGCGCACGTTTAACAAGAAATAAGGCGACGAAAACGTCTATGCTGACTGAGTGTCGAACGCTGCACGCATGGTTATGAAAACACGTTAATAATCAAATTCTTATTCAGTAGTAGCTAGGAGTAGCATGTTTAGTTGCAAACCTTAAGGCCTTTCTCATCCCTAGTAACGTGTGGCCTAATATCTGCGATATCATGGTGTTAATTTACAAGTGGATTGATTGCCGTAAAGAGCAATGTTCTTTAGTAGTCGTGTATCATTGAAATGTAAATGAACTACCTCAGCAGAAAGTAATTTCCGTCGTGCAGCACGTATTGTTTCAGAGACACTGAGTACATGTTATAAGTGCACAAAATGTGTATTATATACTACGTATATACTATTATTTGGAGAAGCTGCCGCCAAATCTGTTTACTTTTACATTCCACTTAGTTGTCAAAAAAATGGTTGAAATGGCTCTGATCACTATGGGACTTAACTTCTGAGGTCATCAGTCCCCTAGATCTTAGAAGTATTTAAACCTAACTAACCTAAGGACATCACACACATCCATGCCCGAGTCAGGATTCGAACCTGCGACCGTAGCGGTCGCGCGGCTCCAGACTGACTTAGTTGTCGTCGTTGAATACACGTTTTCTTAAGGCTACATCTAATGCAGAGCGCTTACAAGAAAGAATAGTTTCCTTCGTCATGCTATTGCTAGCTAGATGAAATATTTTGTGGTAGCTATGTTTAAAATGAATATATTTTTGAACGTATTGTTCGTCAAATATTTGAATGAATCGTCAACTGTAGGTATGCCTGCACATGTCATAGCATAATAGCTGTAGTTGCGTTAGTTTATACTACAGACTTGGGTAGTTTAGGTATAACTTTTGACCCTTCAAGGGGTCATCGTGGCCTTGCGGTCCGGTCTGTACTAGCCGCGGCTCACGAGCTCCGGGCCAGCCAAGCTGGCCGAGGCGATACGGAAGTGAGCCAGCTGGCGGTGGCGTTGGTGGCCAACAGCCCGGGACGAGCCGGCACGGCTGCGCCGTATGCCTCTGCCTCTGCCGCTCCGTTTGACGTATATATGTTTACCTTCTCTCCTGGCATCAGTGTAAGAGCGGCAAGCAGAAATACACGGCGAGAGACCAACTTCCCCGGCTCCAGTGACACGATTCGCCGAAGGCTGAGGGACGCTGGACTGCCGTAATGGCTCACTGGGAGGAGAGCAACTTCCCCGGCTCCAGTGACACGATTCGCCGAAGGCTGAGGGACGCTGGACTGCATGCACGACGATCCACCGTGAAACGAGAGCTCGACGAAGACAACGTTTTATACCGGCTATCATTTGCGGAGCTCCATCTGAGGGCATCGTGGGACAACGTCATTTTCACTGATGGGAAGGTGTTTTCCACCAGTAACGGCGGTCCACGAATCGTTTACAGGCCGCAAGGGACTTGCCATCGACGCGAATATGTAACCACGACGAGAATAAGTGGCCGGCTATCTGTTACCTGCTGGGGTTGGATTTCTGCGAGAGGGGAGGGAATTCTTCACTGGATAGAAGGAAATTCTGTGCCAAGACGCATGATAGATGTACAAAATAATGAAGGATTCTGGATAAAATATTAGAGTCCTTAAAATGTTTTGTTATGTCTTCTTTTTCGTCATTTTTCCTCATTGGGAGCTAATGGAAGATCGCGTGGCAACAGAAAATATACAATATGGGTTAGTTTTCCTTTGAGTTCCCTTTTTAATTCAAGTGGGTTTCTTTTGAATATACAGTTTGTTAAAAATTCTATTTTGATTTCATTTATATCCTGTCTAGATACTTACAAACTAATTAGCGTAGATGGACTCTGTCACAGTAGATTTAGTTATTTTAAATACCTCTGCCGGCCGGAGTGACCGAGCGGTTCTAGGCGCTTCAGTCTGGAACCGCGCGAGGAACCGCGCGACCGCTATGGTCGCAGGTTCGAATCCTTCCTCGGGCATGGATATGTGTGATGTCCTTAGGTTATTTGGGTTTAAGTAGTTCTAAGTTCTAGGGGACTGATGACCTCAGAAGTCCCAGAGTGCTGAGAGCCATTTTTTGAACCATATCTCTCTTCGCCTCCATCCATGAATACACCCTCCGTCCTCCATACAATACGCAAACGATTTCATATTGTGTTTACTCGTTCTTAATATCTCCTCTATTCTCTCTCACACACTCTCTCTCTGACACTATCGCCTCAAGTGCTTTTCTATTCTATTCCCCCAAAACTTTATAAACAAATCTAGCGGTTTCCATTGATGCTACATTTTCTCTTTTAATTGCTGCTGTCTTTACTCTCTATCATTCCTCTCAACGCCTATGAAACCATAATCTTTGATCTCCCCTTCCCTATATCCCATTGTTTGTTCTGAAAACAGACCTTCCTTATATCTCGGTCCTAAGATAAAACGAACTGTGGCACTCACCTAAGTAAGCAATACTTTGCAAGCCTTTCACGCCTATATTTTACACTCTTCACTTCTATCCATTACCAGATCCCACCCTCCTTCCTGTTACCCGTCCCTTGACATCTGCATCTACATCTAAATGAATACTCTGCAATTCATAATTATGTGCTTGGCATGGGGTTCTGTGGTCTGGTGGATTAATCTTGTATTGATGTGTAAAACGTGTAGGTTCTCATCTCACGTCAGGCGTAGATTTTTAATACACACAAGTAACTCTACTTCACCCCTAGTAACCCCAAGCTCCGTAGTTCAGTATCCGCCGTAAAGATAACATCCCTTCGCTGCCGACTGGGGCAGAGCGGCATTCGTTTGAGCTGTGACAGATGGAGAAACTCCGGAAGGCAGAGACTCTGTCACCAGCAAGCCGTCGTAAACTAGAAAACGTATTTCATTTAATGATCCAATGGCCACGTAAGCTCACAACGCTCTTACTTTATTTGATGCTGAGACGTTGAAAATTGTCGTGCTGGACTGGGATTCGAATTCGATTTCACTGTGTTCCCCCAAGATTGCAAACTCTTCTTGGCCTCCTCGAAAGGCACCTATCTGGTTTCGAACCCTGATCAGCACAAAATATTCATTATTTCATTTCAAGCCCTAGCATGTGCACTCCGAACTACTAGTGAAAAATAGTTGCATTTTCAACGTCTCTTCGTGCGTTGTCAGCTGTAACCTGTTCGTTTCAACTCACAGCCACATGATGAGCTTTTTACCACAAAATTACAAGATCAAACGTTTCCTTACATCTTTTCAAGTTCAAACATTCCTCTCCATCCTACTGGCGAAAACAGATTTGGGCTTGACGTTGTGTTCGTTGTGATCACCAACGACGATATGTTGTGGATTCAACTTCTAGCCAGCAGAGTATTTTCCATCACATCAATGAAAGTACAAACATGCCACTCCTAGCTGTTATTGGAAAAGAATTTGATAGTTAAAGTGTCTTCATGACCACGTGTGCGGGGTTTGAATTCCATTCAGCAAAGAACTTTTCGTTGCCTGATGTCTAGCTAAACATGCGCACATCTCGCTTCTGGTGAACCAACAATAGCTATTTATCGTCTGTTCCTGGCTAGAAAATGACGGCGCTAGATGCTGGGATCGAATCCCAGTCAGGCAAAAACAATTCTATCGTCATTTAAGGTTCCAACACCTCGCTATCGGTGAAAACATTTGATGTTTAACTTCTGATTTTACGTATTTCGTTAACAATCCGATTATGTGCTGGGTTCGCATCCCTGGCACAAGCTTTACATGATGGAATTTCAATTTTAAACATGAGCATACCTAGTTCCTTGTGAATGACACCATATTAAACGTCGTTGGGGGTAGTTCCCAGGAAGGTAAGTTATGACAGGATTCCCAGTCAGTACAAACATTTTCGGCATTTATTTTCAGGATCTGAATTGATAACTGATACTGGTGCAAACGTCTATACTTCTAGTCTCTTTATGCCTAGTGCTCGGGTCTCAATAAGGCACAAACAAAGCTTAGCTTAGTTAGAAATGGCTATAGGTGCTCGGTTTGAATTCAGGTCTAGAACGACGACGTTGGTCACGTCATTTAAAGTTTAAATTTGTGTACACGTAGCTGTTGATGTGCTACGAGAACAGTCATATTACTGGTGATTCGCTGTTAATGTTGAGATTTTCGTAGAGTGCTTGTTGCCATTAATCGTGTTTTTTTACTGGTTCGTCCAATATCCAGTTTCCAGAGCCACTCGCCGTTGAGCCACGTTCAGCACGTGGATGGAAAACCTTTTCGAGAGCGAAAAACTTTTTTTCTAGTTGCCGTACAGCTTTTTAACTCCGTATATTGTCTCAAGTATTTAATTTTGACTAAGGATTACTGTACGATATATGTAAAATAATCCATTTTCTCAGAACTTTTGGAATGTCACTTGTTGTAATTAAGGTTGTTTATGAGTGTTATGAGGTGTCTCATCGCTAAGAACATGTTTCCTAATTGTGTTTTGTATGACGATATTAGTTGACTGCCATAAAGACCTTTGGTGTCTAGTAGTCTCTTGCGGTGCCCATTGTGTGTAGTCAAACGACTGTACCCCACGGGGTTTTGGTGTTTAGAGGACCTGCAACACAGCTAAGTTATGTTGGTTGTGTTCGGCAGTGACCCACTTTTTTTGCTGTCAAATATACATTAGTGTTACATTTGTGGAGCTTAGATTTGTAGGAGTGGGAAAGGAAAGACGTTAATATGACCAATTCTAGAATATTTTTCCATGTCTGGAGTCTTTATCTAGCAGGCACAACAACAGACAGGGACTGAATTCATTAATGTGCTGCTAGAATCGTAACAGCTTGGTACAGCAAATGCAGAATTTTAACAGAAATATTCGCGGGAAACAAGTGGGAATCCTTTGATGAAAGACGATGTAGTTCTGAAGAAACCCTTTTGGGCAAAATCAAAGAAGCTGTATTCGAAGGCGACTGTGTGACCATTATGCTTTGACCAGCATATATACTTCACATAGTGATAACTATATAAATATAAGAGAGATAAGTGTGCAAAGAAGGGCATTTAGACGGTTATTTTTCTCTCGCTCAATAAGCGAATGGAGTAGGGAAAAAATTGATTGGATTGGTTCGATGTACCCTCCATCACACACTGTACAGCAATAACAGAATATTTATGTCGTTGTATACATATTTTTTTCTGCCGCTATAGTACACAATTTCAGCAATATGTTTCAAGTCCAAAGGCAGTCACGTATTAGTTCAACACACTAAATAGTTACTTCGCACAGCGAGCAGTCTCGTTTATTCATTTGTTCAGCATTATGTCCTGTCTGTATGTCAGACCTGGAAACTATGTTCCATATGAAGGAAACCTTGTCTGATTACTATATATATATATATATATATATATATATATATTCTGATTTTCGGTTTTGATCTGATGAGTATATCATCCTAAGATGTGGCACTACAAAGTCAAACTTGCCCGGTATGGTGACAAGTGTCAGAATGTAACATTAAAGTCTGGCTGTTCGAAGGGTTCATACGTAATGTTTCTGAGGATATTTTGGATATCAAGATGAAATTGTGCTAGATGAATGTGCTAAATCATGTAAAACGTACAGTTTGCCTGGCATGTACATGACACCTACGATAAAAAGTCCTGCGCCCTGATACTATGCGTGTACGATTCAACTTCACATCTTCTAAACTAATTCGATTTGTGTTTCACTAAAAGGCCGAACCATAGAAAACTGCCGGTGTAAAGTTCTTCCATGGTAATAGAACAAAAGCAATCACGCTGACAAGGAGATACGTATGCACAACACAGATCAACGTTTTGAGTTAAATAAAAAAGCGTGCTGAAAAGTAATACCTCCGAATTTTTTATGTCAAAACTCCTAAAAATTTTTAAATAAAACAAATGTTATTAACATTCTGTATCTTTATTCTTCCTGTCTATATGTTTATTTCTCAATATAGTCACTGTTACTATGATCACATTTCTCCAAACGACAAACTAGTTTGTTGGTATCGTCACTGTAAATCTTTTAGTTTTTGGATGAAGCCACAATTCCACCTTTGCTTGCTCGGCTTCATCATTATCAAAGTGAAGTCCTACAAGGTGTTCCTTAAGTTTTGGAAATAGATGAAGATCGCGTGGACAAAGTTGCAACCGTATGGAGGATGCTCGATGGCAGTGAAACCAAGACGTCGAATTGTTGCATATGTCGCAGCGTTCGTGTGTGGTCTGGCATTTTATGCTAAATGAGAGAGTGCTTCATGTGTGGAAGAACTCTTCGAATTCGAAACTCGATTATAGTACGCTGTTTGTCACGCATGGGCATAGTTACGTCAGACACCTTCATGTCACACTCTACAGTTCGGAACCATCTAGCGGCAGAGGGATGAAAATATTCAGAGATGAAGAATAAAGATATAGAAAATAACGTTTGTTTTATTTATAAATCTTTAACAGGGTTCACATAAAAATTTCGGATACGTTACTTTCCAGCACATCCTTATACATCAAAGCCAGTAATTAATAAAATCAGAGATGAAAGAAGGAGGAATAGAAGGGCGCCGCATTACGCAATACAGAGATCCAGTGACATGAATACACATATGCTTTGACATAACCAGACATTTACATTTTGCGTTGCGCTTTTTTATTACACACTTCCTCTGCACGCGATGTATCTCTCCTTTTTTGAAACGTAGCCTAACCACAAGTCACATGACGTCAAAGACTCGTGCAGCCATTCCGACTCACGTGGCTGAGTTCATAAACAAACAGCCTCCAGGTCGCCTGCTGGGGAAGACAACTGTGCGCAGCCAGTTCACGCAGAACGTGTGTCGCCGTTGTATGACAAATGGACCAGTGCGCCACTCCGCGGAAATCTGGACAACTGTTGCCCTTGCGTGTTGTAGCGTCGTAGATCTCCTAAGAGCCTACTCCCTGCTCAGACTGACGTAACGATGAAGTAGCATCGGTTGCTGGCAGCTCACGAAAAACATAAAGAAAACAGGTGGCAGAATCACTCTTACATTAAACTGGCGCCACTTAACATCAACAAACCAGTCACACCCAAAAACTTAGTGTAAAATAGTGCAACGACATAACTTTAAATACGTTCGCTTGCGAAAACATTAATAAATTTCTACGTAAATCAAAGTTCTAACAATCAGCAATAATTATAATCACTCGAAATTAAACAAAAAATTTCTTCCTCTTCCAGTCTTCTTTCTCTCCTTCTTCCGAAAATGTGCCTACAGGTATCTTCTTTTTCTTCTTCTCAAGCTGTTTTTCGGTGTATCGTTCTAACTTATAGTCTTCTTTATACCTGTAGTAAAGTTCCGATCGCAATCCTTTGCATACCTGCCCCTATTTAAAAAATTACATACATCGTTCTACCTGTCCTTGGACGAATATCCACGTCAGCATGCTGTTCTGAACTGTGTAGATGTCCTAACATCTTCCACGGCGAACTCTTCTGCTATGTAGTCACCAGCATACATTTGGTGTACACAAAAATCCGGCATTATCTACATGATTCAGATTTCGTGAACATAAAACTTTAAACTATGCGTTAATAGCAAGTTCATTTTTCATCACCTTAAAATAACAGGTCTCGTCATAAGTTTCTTGCATCACCAAATGACGATCCTCTCATGCCAAATTTCGATCACTGTTAGCACTGCAATTACGTTTGCCCTTGACAAATTGATCGCGCTCATTAGCAATAATTTCAAACTTATCAAAATGTCGCAGTACATCAACTTGGTTTCTACATTACTTTCCTTACATGACCTTCGCATGTCAACAATGGCACCATGAACTCCTGCAATCTGTTCGGTATACTGATGACTTTATTGTTGCTTTAAGATGATGCTCAAGAACATTTCAACCACCTTGGATTCTTCCTCTTCGCGGTGTTGTTTACGGTCTTGAGTCTCATCAGAATGTTCGTTTTCCTTGGGACCAATAATCATGTTTTTAAAATCTGTGAACGATTCTGGAAAGTGATTTCGAATATCTGTTACCTTTTCATTCAAATTTTGATCAAATTTTTGATTAAGTTTCTCGAGGTTTTTTTTCCACCCCCCCCCCCCCCCCCCCTCCAACCTTTGGTTACTATCATCAAGTGTTTTGCCTAAATCAGCGATCAAATTTTGACTGTTAGCTTCAAGCTTTTTGTTCAAATCCGTAGTGAGTTCTTTTTTGGTATTATAAAGTTTTTTAAATAAAATTGTATTCATTTTCCGTAAGAACTGCATTAGCGCATCCCCCCTTTCTATGGCAGCAGTACGACTGTTATCAATTGCTACCTTCCTCGGTTAAATTTTAGGGTCCAAATTTGAACTTTCATTCTACGCTGCACATACACTTTGAATTCTGCTAAATTCATTAATGAGATCCATAGAAACACGGTCCTGACTAACACTGACCTCTCCGTTAATTACATCACTATCTCAGTTTGACTAACCATTGTTATTCAAATATATACTGCATAGCCAATTTATGATCAAAGGAAATGATCACTGTCTACATTCGTTTTCCTGCTCAGCGTTGCTTCGAAATCGAGGCGCCGCTGAAAATTTTAAATTCGGTCACCGTACGTTAACTCTGCCAATCGGACTCCGGATCCGAATATCGTTGCAGAATTCCACGTCCTTATCAGCGGTCTCCATATCCCACGCGACTGCTGGGTGCGTGCTATTTTACTGCAACGCCAATGACTCTCTCATCTCCACTAATTAAGAGACAGGTAATCTAATGACTAATAACTGAAGGAAGCTGATAATATCAGGTGCGGTTAAGAGCAGCTTTTGTTAGCAGATCGCGAACAAAACGATTTGTTGCCGTAAGCACTACTAATAAAAACGATTTTAAATATTCGCAGTTTATTAATATTCTGCAGGCCACCGTATGACATCGACTTTTTCACACTGAAACTCTCAGGTGAGCCAATGCGCCGCGAATAATCATATACGAAACGAATTATCAACATCAATCGTACAGTGCCATCTCCTGCCTAATCTTAATCTTACCGCTCCGCTTGGACGCCCAGTCCTAACTCTCTCTTTGACTCGACTGCCACCATAACGAGGACCAAGACGGCAAGAAAGAAATATGACAATTTAACCACTGGAAATACCATATGCACATGTATGAGACACTAATTATAGAACCCTGTTACAATTAATATAACACTCTTGCCTCGCTTAGCTCGGTCGTTGTTCCCTTGATCGAACAGTTCGCCATCTACCGTGTTCTTACGGCCTCTGAAAAAAAATCCAAAAGCCCATACAGAATTATAGTCATTATCTTCGGACTCAGTCATGTCTAATAGAACTAAAAAAAAGTTCCACATACATGCTTAGAACAACTAGCTCTATTTAAGTCAAAATTACAGCACAAAAAAACATGGATCCCTACGTTACGACAGAAAGACGATAAATGGCGCCTAAGTATGGCAAGGATAAATGAAGTTCAACGTTTCCTTTGTTTTGCTGGAAAACATAAACAGAGTTCCTTTCCGTTTGGCCCCTTAGCAAAAGGACATGGGTAAACATCATTACGTTGATTGTTATTACATGAAGTATTTCACAAAGAAAAACAAAACAGAAATTCAGATAGAATTACAATAGTTTTCATTGGTATACCTTCGTATTAATCTTCAAACGTTTACGTAGTTTCATGAGGGGACTCACTAATATATTTCATAGCTAGCACATATGACGTTATAACACACAGCTCAGATTGTTGACATTTGCCACGCTGTGCAGATATTTTGAGTGCAACAGAGACAGAAGAATAAATTATGTAAGAAATCTCACAAAACATGTTTCCACTGTAGCGACCCACTAGGTACCATAGGGCTCTTATACCAAAATACTCAGAAAATATCCCTGAAAACTTCCTAAATTTTGTCATTCGAGGTCTAGTTCATTATGTATAATACGTCGCGTAAGTACATAGTACGCAAATTGAAGTTCGTTGAGGCATTCAGCATTTGTAGTGTTCTGCTAGCCTGTGAAAAGAAAAGTTCAGTACCCATGTAGCCAGGACGGAATATAACGTCCGCTTTTTGCTATCGTCATCGGCACGCGAACGGTGGAATGCAGCTCGGAAACTGTACAGTAGGGTCCGTAAAAGCAGAGAGTGCAGCTTCCACAGTCGCAATACGCCCGGAAACGGCCCACTTGGCGTCAATTTCTATTCACGCCCGGCCGTGTAGATCAGATAATCCGTTGCATTTTAAAGGCAGTTGTGGAAGGCAAAACGGCAGTGTTCTCCAGAGCGGAAGTCTCCAGGGGAAAGGAAAGGCCGCGCTCTTGTTTTGCGCGAATGAAACTCTAGCAGAGGCAAGTGCGTGCTGCGCTTGACGCACACCCGAGGAATATTCCCTTGGTCTGCGTACTGTTTTATCTCAGAGAGCATTCAGCAACCGCTTCCACCTTGTGGCAGCACGAGCGGCGCTTTCGCGGAGATGCGTATAATCACGTTATTTTCACGCCCCCTGAATGTTATGATCATTGCCCAAACATCAGGGGAAGCATCAGGCGAGCAATTCTGGAAGGAAATATCCGCAGTGATGCCCAGTATACTGAACTTTATTCCCTTAGGAGATTGTAGACGATATGCGTGAGTGAACACCTATAAGGGTCCCAAGTCTAGGACGAGTTCCCAGCATTCATTTTTTTTATTTTTTTATTTTTGTCATCAGTCTTCTGACTGGTTTGATGCTGCCCGCCACGAAGTCCTCTCCTGTGCTAACATTTTCATCTCAGAATAGCACTTGCAACCTACGTCCTCAATTACTTGCTGGATGTATTCCAATCTCTGTCTTCCTCTACAGTTTTTGCCCTCTACAGCTCCCTCTAGTACCATGGAAGTCATTCTCTCATGTCTTAACAGACGTCCCATCATCCTGTCCCTCCTTCTTAACGGTGTTTTCCAAATATTCATTTCCTCTCCGATTCTGCAGAGAACCTCCTCATCCCTTAACTTATCAGTCCACTTGATTTTCAACATCCGTCTGTAGCACCACATCTCAAATGCTTCGATTCTCTTCGGTTCCGGTTTTCCCACAGACCATGTTTCACTGCCATACAATGCTGTACTCCAGACGTATATTCTCAGAAATTTCTTCCTCAAATTAAGGCCAATATTTGATATTAATAGACTTCTATTGGCCAGGAATGCCCTTTTTGCCATTACTAGTCTGCTTTTGATGTCCTCCTTGCTCCGTCCGTCATTGGTTATTTTACTGCCTAGGTAGCAGAACTCTTTAACTTCATCTATTTCGTGACCATCAATCCTGATGTTAAGTTTCTCCCTGTTCTCATTTCTACTACTTTTCATTACCTTCGTCTTTCTTCGATTTACTCTCAATCCATACTATGTACTCATTAGACTGTTCACTCCGTTCAGCAGATCATGTAATTATTCTTCACTTTCACTCAGGATAGCAATGATATCAGCGAATCGTATAATTGATATCCTTTCATCTTGAATTTTAATTTCACTCCTCAACCTTTCTCTTATTTCCATCATTGTTTTCTCGATGTACAGATTGAACAGTCTTACACCATTTTTAATTTCGTTCTTGGTCGTCCACTCTTATTATTCCCTCTTGGCTATTGTACATATTGTATATGACCCGTCTCTCCCTATAGCTTACACCAACTTTTTTTCAGAATTTCTAACATCTTGCACCGTTTTACATTATTGAACGCTTTTTCCAGGTCGACAAATCCTATGAACGGTTCTTGATTTTTCTTTAGTCTTGCTTCCATTATTAACCGCAACGTCAGAATTGCCTCTCTCGTGCCTTTACTTTTCCTAAAGCCAAACTGATCGTCAACTAGCGCAACCTCAACTTTCTTTTCCATTATTTTCCAGCCTATGTCCCGTAAAGAGTCGAGATTATAATGGATATTGGCAAATAGCGTACCCAGGACCAGAGCGTCGGAAAAGTCGGGAGCGCTGTGATTGAGGAACTGGAGTGGGAACCAACCCATACTGGTTTAGTGGAGAAGGGTACGTGGGGGAAACGAAGCACAATTCCAATCAAAAATATTGAGAAACTGTGTTTGTTATTTACCAAACATACCACTTTACTATAGGTATGGATTCCTTCGAAGCAACTTAACTCCATGTAATATAACTATTTCATGGACAGACCCACTTCGATTTACTTCAGACTTATGAAATTTGAAGGTCAGTTCCTGGCCATCAATATCATGTAGCAGTAGGGCATAGTTCCCAAAAAAGATATAAAAGAAACTTTACTGACGATTATAGAATTTACAAGCTTTCGTACAAAATAGTTGTATTGCCCTTGCCAGTTCAGGATGTAACCAAACCCGCCGTCTCCAAGTGAGACCGATTCGTCTACATTTTTAAGCTACGCGAATCTGAAGTAATCTAAATTTTTAATGTTTTCGTAGTAGGGAAAGTATTGCCTTCTGATTACGAAAATGACTCCTATTATCTAATATATTATCTGTGTTTACTTTCGAAGGGGTTTAATATAGCACGGAAAACGATATTTAGTTACTGGGAACGCATTATTTCAACGACTACGGCGCTACAGATAAACAAGCCGCCGTATCGTCGTTTTACATCGCAAAATGCCGTGACAACTCTGCTGCTACCTCGCGTAGCGACAAAAAATCTAACTCGACACCCGAGCTCTTTCCAGAAAACTTACTGCCTTTGTCGGTCAGCTGAGCATTGGTATTTAATTTGCACTTTAAAATTGCGGCTATTCTGCTGGCTCTGAAGATATTTAATTGACCTGTTGGACACGTGTAGCATAACGGAATGTATTGTTAATTTTTAGGTAGCCAATTTTGTCATGGACCTCTCTCCAAAGCGAGAAGAGTTTAACGAGGCTAGATATGCAATAATTTCGGCACCCAACAAAGGCTATTGCACTGAATGATCACTTCGCTTCCTACCTGGTAATTTTACTCTCATCGCTGAAGCGCATGGATTGTAGGATAATATAAAAAATCGAAATGAGCAAATGGCATCGTTGGCCGAGGGGCCCCATACGGGGAAGTTCGGCCGCCAAGGGCAAGTCTTATTTCAGTCGACGCCACATTGGGTGACTTGTGTGCCGGTGATGAGGATGAAATGATGATGAAGATAACACAACTACCCCGAGCGTAGGAAATCTCCAACCCGACCGGGAATCGAACCCGGGCCCGCTTGCACGGGAGGCGAGCACCTTACCATCCAGCTAAGCAGGCGGTCTGTAGGCTAGTATAACCTGACTGTACGACAGATCCTCTATAAAACATACTAATTCTACAAAGATTTGCGGTCGCTAGCTCTGAAGGTGCAATTTAACTTTGATATTTCAGAAGCAGTTTTACTGTTACTGAAATCTATTTATTTTTTTGTAACGAATTATGAACGATCTACTTGGATTCAAGATGGATGCAAGCTGTGAGATTACGTAGTAGCTCTATAGCTACCGTTTTAAAATTTGCAGTTACAGACTAATGAAAAATAAATAACTGACAGAATAAGCGTATGAAAATTAATCTCAAGACCAATATTACCACTTAAGTTAGGATTGTGGCCACTAAACTTTAGAGAAATACAAATAGATTTATAGCTACCTTTTTTAGAAAAATGAACATTAGTTGAAAGTACAACATTCCTCCTTTGTCATGCTTCTGGAAAATTAATACGATCTTTGGATCGTTCACATTTGGACAAAATTATTTAAAAACAGTGACAAGAAAATAGGCTACTGAGTATGTTTATAGGAGAATCAATTTTAGAAAGAATTATAAATAACAGGCTCTCTTCCACAACGGCGTCCAAAGTTTTTTCTGTAATGTCAATACAGTTCTATCGACTTTTATTAAATCAAATTTCTTACCTTGTTTGTGTAGCTGTTGTGTTGCTGTAGTTGAACACCGCACAATGATAGTTTCACGTCTCCTTTGAGATGGAATTAATTTATTACTACTTCGTTGCATGAGGTAGCCGTTTTGTTTTTATGTAGCGCTGGCTCCAAATTTCCTCGTAGATCAATATTGGATAACATTGCTTTTCAAAATTGCCAATTCCCGGAGACGACTTTGCAACACGAATGTCACCGTCACACCAACTTTCACGCTATTTTGCACAATTTTAGCACTTACAAAATATTATATCGCAGACTCCCAGTTTATTGTTACCTTTCCGTTCTTTCCACAACACTCAGCACCATGGTCATCCACACAACGTGTTTTGAAAACCCAGAGTAGATCCCTGCCTTTCGTATTGGTTTTCTCAGAAGTTTAATACATTTCTAATTAAACTCTGAATATTATAGTTATTATAACTATAATAACATACAATATTATACTCATAGTTTCTGTAACTAATACTTATTACTTCATTTTCTTTTGACATTAGTTAACGATATTTAATGTAGTTTGTAAAATCGATGTCTCAAGGGTCGAGTTTGATGTTTAAAGTTTAATCGAAACTTTTTTTATAAGTTTTTAATCAAATTTAATCTGTCACGTTACAAGGACCACGTTAACCACCAGCAGTTTGATTGCCTACATGCTAGGGGCAGTGACCTCAACATAATGAGACGGAAAAATTAAATATCCGAGATGGCACCGGCGACAAATCGATAAATGTAACATGCGATAAATTTTTAAAAAATCGAGGAAATGATGGCAGAACTTGCGCAGTTCTTTTTAATGCCCAGCTACCCTCTACTTCTCCAATCAATCACAGCGTAGAATTGAAATGAGGCAGCCCGATCAGAATGTAGTTTCAATGAACAAATAAAACAAATTTTTAAAAAGTACTCTTTGCACGTGGTATCTCTCTTACCAAGTAATTCAGTGATTGTGTGGGGAAGCTTTATTTTCTTTTGCACACACCCGCACACACACACACACACACACACACACACACACACACACACAATTTTTTGTCACATATTGTAGCCTCATTAGTATATTTCATTGGTTTTATGCTTTACGCATTTACTTACTTAATTTTTATGATAAAAATTGTGATGTCTGGAAGTGAATTTCACCTCTTTCTCTGTATTCACTTCCCACTAACGTTTATGTCAAAATACTGTACTACCTAATCATCAGTATACTCACGTCTCCTGTTTATGTCAAATATTTTGCTGTCCAATCCTCAAAACATTTCCTCTGTATGTTTTTAATGTATTACAGGGGGAACGGTAAAGGAAAAACTTTAAACAAAACTACTCTAGATATAAAACTATTATATTTCAACGAAAGTTATATGAACACTTTGTTCACTGTGGACGTATGCGTAAAACAAGGAATCATTAGGTTTTGGTTTGTACAATTTCTTACATTTTTCTCACTTATAATCTTTTTTAGATCTTTTTAAAACTCCAGTCATACTCTTGTAACTTACAACTTTCTTATGTTGAAACAGTAACATTTTATGCTATCATATACAGTAGAAACATAGGAATTTAACATACATTCTGCTTTATATTCAACACTTGCAGCATAATTATTATCTGTCGTAAAAATAGGCTGTTACAGTGCGAGATAGCTCTACCTGCTAACCACGTTTTAACAGGTATATCTGCCTTAATGAAATCGAAATGACACTGATTGCATTCTGTGGGCAAAATGTATGCATTATGAGTGATACATCATTAATGTAACAATCAACCACTTTGTTGCGCTGAAACAGAATTACTTCACTGTAGTAAATAATTTCGCTTTTAAGATGCAAAAACTTGTTCAGAATATGAAAAGTATTCCTTCTCGAGCGACCGTATTATTTTCACATTCACTTCTGTTAAAGCATTTAGATCGAAATCAAATCCAATGACTTTACATGTGAGAACTAAAAACTCTAAAATTAACCACACAGCCACCAAGTCTTCTTTCAGAGAACGAACCTTACGAAAATGAAATGACTTTTTAAATATACGCAGTTTTCTACCATGCGTATATGAGACGTCAGTTCACATAACTATTTTCGAAATCACTTCTATCCATATTGTTCTCTATTGCTGAGAAAGTCAAGTTCATATTTGCTGACAGGTGAGAATCTTAATGGTAGATAAAGTTTCCTGTCCTTCAGGTGGCCACAATTGCCACTCCGAAGTTGGTGTTGATGCTTCTTGCTATCAAGATTGGATACGCTCGCCATTTTCAATGTGTATTGCACTTCCACCATCTTCCGACGCTTGAAATTCTGTAAAATGGGATCAGAAGAATTCCCACTTCCTTGAATTGTAACAAGTATCTGATAAGAAAAACACAAATTTTATTACGATAAGGTTTTATAACTATAAGAAAAATACAAATTTTATTAGTATTAATAGCACTGAATATAAGACTCACGCTTTTTCTAATTCGATTATGTAAATACCGAGAACAGAAGCAGCAGTGGCAATAGCACCAGTAGCAGCTGCATTAATGCGTTATTTCTATTAGTGATTGTCTTGTATACACATCAAAAAAAGTTTTGCATCATTCCGGTTCCCAGGACTCCTGAGGATATTCGTTGACTGTGGATATTGTATCACAGACACAGTCCCTTTGACTGTTCAGAGATGTCACTAAACCCGCTAAAGATGTAAACAACAATTCATGAGTAGCAACTATTAGACGGAGGGGGTCCGACAGCCGGTCAGTTCCAGTAAATCCATCAGGAAGGAGGTACACGGCTCGTATAGTCTGTAGTTCAACCATGCCTAGACGGTCAATACCGCGGTTCGATCGCCTCCGCATTGTTGCTTTGTGCCAGGAAGGACTCCTCAAAAATAGAAGTCTCCAGGAGTCGCGGAGTGAACCAAAGTGATGTTGTTCGGACATGGAGATACAGAGAGGCTGGAACTGTCGATGACATGCCTCGCTCAGGCCGCCCAACGGCTACTACTGGAGTGGATGACCGCTACCTACGGATTATGGCTCGGAGGAACGGAGCCATGGTAAAATTTGCTGTTTTGAAGAGAGCGCCGCAGCGCATAGTGTGAAGCAGTCGCCCTCCGTTTCTGGCGGTGGCGCCGCTGTGACAATCGCAGTTTTGGTGTCTCCCTCTGGTGGGAAAGGGGAAAGGTTGCCTGTTCACGTGCATTTAAGGGGCGCTATGAGCTCGCCAGTTGGTCAGTCTGGGTGAGTCTGGAGTCAGTCTGGGGTCTGTCTCTCGTCCGAATTTGTGGCACAGTGAGAGAACTCAACGAGTGGTCGCCCGGTCGGGGACTTAGTTCCTGCATCTGAGTCTGCGCGTTAGGCCGCCAGTCTGCTTGAATTGCTCAGGCAACGGTCATTGGCGGTTGGATCGATCGGTTGGTCGGTCGCGCACTGAGACACAAGATGACTTAGCCTCCTTGAGCGTCGGCGCATGTAAGGTTGCCACGTGAGTCCAGTGGGACGCGCCGTATAGCGAGGGGCAGTGACTACGCGGCCGACACGAGAGCAACAGGAGTCAACCCACGACATCGGTCTGGCCGGTGCGAGCTGCGGCGCCGTGAGACGGGAGATCGGCGCGCCTTCCTGCGTCCGTTGAAGCGGCTGACAGCGGACGGTTTTGGGGGTGCTGCGCCAGGTCTTCGCCAGAAATCGCAGTTTATTAGAAGTTAAGGGATTGGTGATATGTTGTTTCATTTACTTGTTAAATTATACTTGTTTTCTTGGTGAGGTCACAAGCCGCTTTGTTTTGAGGTCGTCCCACCATTCTTCTCTGTTTGCCCACCGGCAGGAAGGTGGTTATTGATGAATTGGGTGGTCCGTTTTTCCCTTGTGGTGTAGGGGCGGGTTAGAGCAACCTGCGGTTCGGGTTGTGCGGTAATCGCCCTATCACTCTGCCGTACGTTAATAGCTGCCTCTGTCATGTTTGTCGGATTCTGTGTGTTAACGAATTTATTGCTTGGAGTGTAACGGCCTAATTCCTGAAATATGTTTTTATCTTGCCTATCATCTTGAGAGGCGGTATATGTGTACTGTAGAGCATGTTAACTTGTTTGGCCAACCTTGTGTAACTTTATATAAGATTGCATTTCATGGGCTTTTATTTAAATGGCCATTTTAGTATATAAAGTTGCCAACCTTCCACCGTTATTTTTTTCTTAGAAGTTAAAATCAAGTTGCACCTTCGGTGGCAAGTTAATCTTTTAATTTTAGTGTTTTGTACCATTTCCATCCCTCCTACATGGTGCATAGTTTGTGCGCTTGTGTGAATTGTTAAAACCTTTACTTTAAGGTAATCTGGTGTGTTGCAGATTTGCACCTGTGTAGTCTTTCAGAGGTTGTTGTGAGCGGTCGTGACTACGGCCGTGTCAAAAGGGAGCGGCAAGGTTCTCAGCCCGAAAGTTCATACACTGAAAAATTTGTTCCTTTCTGTCTCTGAATAAATTGTAAATTGATATTTAGAGGGTGGTTTCTGCTTATAATTATAAATCTGTTTCTTAAAAAAAAGGCTTTTACGAATAAAATTCCCATTTGTTAAAAGCAATTTCATTTTGATTTCATCAGTTACTCCCTGGCAACTACTTTCTCACTCACATAGTGTGATTAAATGTGTTAATGTTCTTGATGAATCGCTAGTAAATAAAGTAAATTCTTAAGGTTTTGAAAGGAACCCTGACAGCAACGCCGTTTTCGTGAAGCCACAGGATGTCGTGTTACGACTCAAACTGTGCGCAATAGGAAGCATGATGCGCAACTTCACTCCCATCGTCCATGGCGAGGTCCATCTTTGCAACCACGATACCATGCACCGCGGTACAGATGGGCCCAACAACATGCCGAATGGCATCACGTTCTCTTCACCGATGAGTGTCGCATATGCCTTCAACCAGACAATCGTCGGAGACGGGTTTGGAGGCAACCCGGTCAGACCGAAGGCGAGTGCAGCGAGGTGGAGGTTCCCTGTTGTTTTGGGGTGGCATTACGTGGGGTCGACGTACGCCGCTGGTGGTCATGGAAGACGCCGTAACAGCTGTAAGATGAGTGAATGCCATCTTCCGACCGATAGTGCAACCAGATCGGCAGCATATTGGCGGGGCATTCGTCTTCGTGGCCGACAGTTCGCGTCCCCATTGTGCAAATCTTGTGAATGACTTCCTTCAGGATAACGACACGGCTCGACTAGAGTGGCCAGCATGTTTTCCAGACATAAACCCTGTCACACATGCCTGGGATAGATTGAAAAGGGTTGTTTATGGACGACGTGACCCACCAACCACTCTCAGGGATCTACGTCGAATCGCCGTTGGGGAGTGGGACAATCTTTACCAATAGTGCCTTGATGAATTTGTAGATAGTAAGCCACGACGAATACAGGCGTGCATCAATCCAAGAGGACGTGCTAGTGGGTATTAGAGGTACCGGTGTGTACAGCAATCTGAACCACCACCTCTGAAAGTCTCGCTGTATGGAGGTATAAAATGCAATGCTTTCATGAGTAATAAAAATGGCAGAAATGACGTTTAAGTTTATCTCTGTTCCAATTTTCTGTACAGGTTCCGAAACCGAGGTGATGCAAAACTGTTTTTGATGTCTGTATTTATACATAACTTCTTTCTGAGGCAGCAGTTATCGACTTGTTCTGACAAAGCGCTTAACCAGCGAGTCAGCACATTTTACAGTCTCCAGGGGAGTGATATTTCACGTACTTGAAAATCAGAAGAACGTTAGGCTTGCAAAGCGCATAACCAGCGAGTTGGGATTTGGTGATTCTTAACTGGCATGCACACCAAACCGAGAGTGAAATGCATTGGTCCCCATTAACTGCGTGCAATCACTGTTCTGAAGCAGTGACATATTTTATTTTACGTTTTGAATAACAGCATTCACTTTATTTTCGACATACATCATAAACTTCAAGCACGTACATGACCTTTCTGAACTTTCACCTGCCTTGACGAACGGCTTGTAATATTGGCGCTATAATACTGCCTATACATGCTATTCTACTTTGAAACTGAATACTGTCTCTCGCCATCTTTCCCCAAGATCCAGTGAGTGCTGTTTGATGTGCGAAACCCCATATAACAATTATGCTATATGTTTACAAATTTACGAAATACACCTTTTGTGGACATCTTTCAACTGATGCAACGTTCTCATATGCAACTTTCCATTCAGTTTACTGTTTTCAACAGTCATTGTTGTAAACTTCAAGCAATAATCGACACTTCTTGAAGTCACTCTTCACTAAATCTTGATTATTCTCCCACAGGTATATTTCATTATCATGCGAATTATTGCCTGCCGCTTTCAAAGCAAGCAAGGAAACTAATCACTCCACCAATTCATTCTGGTTATTCAAGTGCACGAAATGGTTACGTGCTAGTGATTTTTTTGAGGCTGTTTTCCAATCACGAAGGGCAAGTGCATCCCATATCGATATGTAAGCCATTATCTCTCAGTAATGATCACCATTTCTTTCTAATACAGGTACTTATAGCCTCTGTTGGAGTTAATGTTCCGCAGGAGAGATTTCTGTTTAAGAGCATGAATGGCCCTGAGAATTACCCAATAATTATGAAGACCTCATGTTGTGTAACTCTTTTTAGGGAGTCTAATATAAAACAATAGATGAACCTCTCATTCCTTGGTATATTAAACGGTGAATTAGTAAATCAACTCCTTCGACATTTATTTGTGAATTACCAATCCTGCTGTTGGTTCAGATCTGATGCCATTTACAGCGTCATGCACTTTGTCTGGTACTTTACTAAAATGTGATGTTGCTAGTGTAGCTCATGCCTCTGCTTTATTTTTTTTCCATGACAATTCTTCACAATCACCATCTTTGTCCTCCTCATCATCACAATCTTCTTCTCCAGCATCTGCTTTCATAAATACATTATTTTCTTTATCTCCATCTTCTTTTTCTTGCTCTGTCTTCTCCTCCTCCTCCACTTCCTCTTCCTCTTCCTTTCGGGATAGCTGATCCAATCTCTGCAATAACTGAGAAAAGTTTAAATAAATTTTCCAATACAGAGTCAGCTTTGGGTTGTCATTTTCGCTACAAAACCAGTTTCTTGCAGATATTTCGGCGAAATTCGAACACTAAATTTTTTAAGTCTGATCAAGTCTAACCTCTCGTCCTGTAGGACTGAAAGACATGTTAACAATCGCAATGCTGAATCAATATCTGAATCAATTACAAGCGAACATCTCAATTTATACCGCTCCTCACGGGTAGCAGATGGCCTCAAATACAAATATACATATTAAAATTACCCCATTTTATACTTTTGGCAAGGATTACTGCCAGCTACAGTTGCGTTGGTTTTTGTTAATCTTTCTAGATGGCAGTGCTTTACAAAACAAAAAACTGAGAGATTGTGCAACATGCACTCCCTCTTGGGAATGTAGAGAACAACAAGCCATTTCTGTTGTAACCGTGTCTGCAGTCGACTTTAAACCCAGAGGATATCTTTAAATCTTCATATTGTGTGCCTCATAACTGCTGTTGTAGTGATCTTCAGTCCAAAGACTGGTTTTATGCAGCTCCCCATGCTACTCTATCCTGTGCAAGCCTCTTCACCTCCAAGAAAC
Source organism: Schistocerca americana (assembly GCF_021461395.2). NCBI lineage: Eukaryota > Metazoa > Arthropoda > Insecta > Orthoptera > Acrididae > Schistocerca > Schistocerca americana. Next base: position 184,811,706 of record NC_060126.1, read on the forward strand.
TACTGCAACCTACGTTCTTCTGAATCTGCTTACTATATTCGTCTCTTGGTCTCCCTCTACAATTTTTTCTCCCCTCCAGTGATCCTTGATGCCTCAGAATGTGTCCTACCAACCGATCCCGTCTTCTAGTCAAGTTGCACCACAAATTTCTCTTCTTCCCGATTTTATTCACTGCCTCGTTAGTTACGTGATCTACACATCTTACCTTCAGCAATCTTCTGTAGCAACAAATTTCAAAGCTTCTGTCCTTTTTTGTCTAAACTGTTTATCGTTCATTTATCCCTTCCATATTTGGCTACACTTCATACAAATACATTCAGAAAGGACTTCCTGACATATCTATACTCGATGTTAACAAATTTCTCTTCTTCAGAAATGCTTTTCTTGGCATTGCCAGTTTACATTTTATATCTTCCCTACCTCGACCATCATCAGTTATTTTGCTTCCCAAAGAGCAAAATCCATCTACTATTTTAAGCGTCTCATTTCCTAATGTAATTCCCTCAGCATCGCCTGATTTAATTCGACTACGTTCCATAATCCTCATTTTGCTTTTGTTGATGTACATCTTATATGCTTCTTTCAAGACACTGTCCATTCCGATCAACTGGACTTCCAAGCCGCTTGCTATCTCTGATAGAATTATAATGTCATCAGCAAACCTCAAAGTTTTTATTTCTTCTCCATGGACTTTAATTTCGACTCCAAATTGTTTTTTCTTTGCTTTACTGCCTGCTCAGTATAAGATTGAATAACATCGGGGATAGGCGACAACTACGTTTCACTCCCTTCTCAATCACTGTTTCTTTTTCTTTCCACTCGACTTTTGTAATTGCCATCTGGTCGCTGTACAAATTGTAAATATCATCTCGCTCCCTGTATTTTAGCCCTGCCACCTTCAGAATTTTAAAGAGAGTATTCCAGTCAACATTGTCAAAATCTTTCTCTAAGTCTACAAATGGTACAAAAGTAGGTTTGCGTTTCCTTAACCTGTCTTCTACGAGAAGTCGTAAGGTCAGTATTGCCTCACGTGTTCCAGTATTTCTACGGAATCCAAATTGATCTTCCCCGAGATCGGCTTCTATCAGGTTTTCCATTCTACTCTAAAGGATTCGAGGTAGTATTTTGCAACCTTGACTTATTAAACTGATAGTTCTGCAATTTTCAGAACTGTCAGCACCTGCTTTCTTTGGAATTGGAATTACTATATTCTTCGTGAAGTCTGAGGGTATTTCGCCTGTCTCATACACCTTTCTCACCAGATGGAAGAATTTTTTCGTGGCTAGCTCTCCCCTGGCTCCCAGGGCCTTGTTTCCACTTAAGTCTTTCAGTACTTTGGCAAATTCTTCACGCAGCATCATATCTCCCTTCTTATCTTCATGTATGTCCTCTTCCATTTCAATAATAATGCCGTCAAGTGCATCTCACTTTTATGGACCCTCTATATACTCCTTCCACCTTTCTGCTTTTCCTCCTTTGCTTGGGACTGGTTTCCATCTGAGCACTTGGTATTCATACAGATGGTTCTCTTATCTCCAAAGGTCTTTCTAACTTTCATGTAGGCAGCTTCTGTCTTACCCCTAGTGATATATGCTTCTACGTTCTTACATTTGTCCTCTAGCCATTCCAGCTTAGCCATTTTGCGCTTCCTGTCAATCACATTTTTTAAATGTTTGCACTCCCTTTCGCCTGCTTCATTTATTGCATTTTTATATTGTCTCCTTTCACCGATTAAAATCAACATCTTTTGTGTTACCCAAGGATTTCTACTAGCCCTTTTTTTTCTTTTTTTACCTACTTGACTCTCTTCCGCCTTCACTATTTCATCTCTCAAAGCTAAACATTCTTTTCATACTGTTTTCCTTTCCCCTGTTCTTGTCAGACGTTCGTCAATGCACTCTCTGAAACTCTCTACAACCTCTGGTTTATTCAGGTCCCACCTCCTTAAATTTCTGCCTTTTTGCAGTGTCTTCAGTTTTAATCTAGAGTTTACAACCAATAAATTGTGGTCAGAGTCAGCATATGCCTCTGGAAATGTCTCACAATTTAAAACCTGAATCCAAAATTTCTGTTTTACCATTACATAATCAATCTGAAACCTCCCGGTGCCCACAGGTTCCTTCCACGTGTACAGTCTTCTTTCATGATTCTTAAACCAAGTGTTAGCTATGATTAAATTATGCTCTGTGCAAAATTCTACCTGGTGGCTTCCTCTTTCATTCCTTCCCCCATTCCATATTCACTTATACTTTTGCTTCTCTTCCTTTTCCTACTATCGAATTCCTGTCCTCGACTATTAAATTTTCATCTCCCTTAACTACACTCCTGGAAATTGAAATAAGAACACCGTGAATTCATTGTCCCAGGAAGGGGAAACTTTATTGACACATTCCTGGGGTCAGATACATCACATGATCACACTGACAGAACCACAGGCACATAGACACAGGCAACAGAGCATGCACAATGTCGGCACTAGTACAGTGTATATCCACCTTTCGCAGCAATGCAGGCTGCTATTCTCCCATGGAGACGATCGTAGAGATGCTGGATGTAGTCCTGTGGAACGGCTTGCCATGCCATTTCCACCTGGCGCCTCAGTTGGACCAGCGTTCGTGCTGGACGTGCAGACCGCGTGAGACGACGCTTCATCCAGTCCCAAACATGCTCAATGGGGGACAGATCCGGAGATCTTGCTGGCCAGGGTAGTTGACTTACACCTTCTAGAGCACGTTGGGTGGCACGGGATACATGCGGACGTGCATTGTCCTGTTGGAACAGCAAGTTCCCTTGCCGGTCTAGGAATGGTAGAACGATGGGTTCGATGACGGTTTGGATGTACCGTGCACTATTCAGTGTCCCCTCGACGATCACCAGTGGTGTACGGCCAGTGTAGGAGATCGCTCCCCACACCATGATGCCGGGTGTTGGCCCTGTGTGCCTCGGTCGTATGCAGTCCTGATTGTGGCGCTCACCTGCACGGCGCCAAACACGCATACGACCATCATTGGCACCAAGACAGAAGCGACTCTCATCGCTGAAGACGACACGTCTCCATTCGTCCCTCCATTCACGCCTGTCGCGACACCACTGGAGGCGGGCTGCACGATGTTGGGGCGTGAGCGGAAGACGGCCTAACGGTGTGCGGGACCGTAGCCCAGCTTCATGGAGACGGTTGCGAATGGTCCTCGCCGATACCCCAGGAGCAACAGTGTCCCTAATTTGCTGGGAAGTGGCGGTGCGGTCCCCTACGGCACTGCGTAGGATCCTACGGTCTTGGCGTGCATCCGTGCCTCGCTGCGGTCCGGTCCCAGGTCGACGGGCACGTGCACCTTCCGCCGACCACTGGCGACAACATCGATGTACTGTGGAGACCTCACGCCCCACGTGTTGAGCAATTCGGCGGTACGTCCACCCGGCCTCCAGCATGCCCACTATACGCCCTCGCTCAAAGTCCGTCAACTGCACATACGGTTCACGTCCACGCTGTCGCGGCATGCTACCAGTGTTAAAGACTACAATGGAGCTCCGTATGCCACGGCAAACTGGCTGACACTGACGGCGGCGGTGCACAAATGCTGCGCAGCTAGCGCCATTCGACGGCCAACACCGCGGTTCCTGGTGTGTCCGCTGTGCCGTGCGTGTGATCATTGCTTGTACAGCCCTCTCGCAGTGTCCGGAGCAAGTATGGTGGGTCTGACACACCGGTGTCAATGTGTTCTTTTTTCCATTTCCAGGAGTGTATATGAATAATTTCTTTTATCTCGTCATTCATTCCCTCAATCTCCTCCTCATCTGCGGAGCTAGTTCGCATATAAACTTGTACTGCTGTGGTGGGTGTGTGCTTTGTGTGTATCTTGGCTAGAATAATGTATTCACTATGCTGATCATAGTGACTTATCTGCGTTCCTATTTTCTTTATTCATTATTAAACCTACTCCAGCATTACTCCTATTAGATTTTGTAATTGTAACCCTGTATTCACCCGACCAAAAGTCCTGTTCCTCCTGCCACCAAACTTCAATAACTGTCACTATATCTGACTTTAATCTATCCATTTCCTTTTTTAAATTTTCTAACCTACGTGCCTGATTAAGGGATCTGACATTCCACGCTCCATCCGTAGAGCGCCAGTTTTGTTTCTCCTGATAACTACATCCTCCTGAGTAGTCGCCGCCTGCAGATCTGAATGGGGGACAATTTTACCTCCGGAATGCTTTACCCAAGAGGATGCCATCATCATTTCAGCATACAGTAGAGCACCATGCCCTCGCGAAAATTTACAGCTATGGTTTTCCCTTGCTTTCAGCTGTTCACAATACCACCATAGTAAGGCCGTTTTGGTATATGTTGCAATGCCAGATCAGTCAATCAACCAGGCTGTTGCCCTTGCAACTACTGAAAAGGCTGCAGCCACTCTTTAAGAACCACATGCTTATCTGGCCTCTCAACAAATACCCCTCCATTGCAGTTGCACTTACGGTGCGGCTGTCTGTATCACTGCGGCAAGCTTCCCCAGTAATGGCAATGTCAATGGTTCATGGTGGGCCTCATAACTATAAGGGGAGATTTCAGTTACTTAACTTTCTTATAATTAAATCGCAAAGTGTTTAATGTAGCAAGTAACCATTGCGTTTTATTATAGAGAAATTTTTTAACGACTTCTGGTCATTGCAATGATTCGGTTTTCTTTATTATGTCTGGTAGGTTTTCCTACCTTTGGTATAAAACAGTCTCATTATAAGAAGATTGGATTGTAATAATTGAGCAGCGGTTATTCTTTCTATGGGCTTTGCACTCCAAGGAGTTATTGATGCACTGCAAGCAACTAATGGCAAGAGTGATAAAAACACTGTTGTTGTTATTATATTTTCTCCCGCTGAACCTGCATAAGCAGAAACTGATGTTGATGCTGTTATGTCAGACAATGACGCAGAAGGAAATCTTGTACATATTCCAGGAAGACTATCCAGTGCCAAGGTGAATTTTCAGTGTGATCTACCTCCATAAAAATGGATTAGCAGTTGCAGATAATGTGCCTGAAATAGGTGACACTCAAATGAACGTAGAAAACGTAGATGGCATTTGAGTGAGCAGATAAATGTGCCTCTCATGCATGAAGTGACACAGTAGCCTAATACCAGCAAAACAAAGAGTCCTCCAACTAGACGACAAGCTCTAGGAGTACTATAGGCTCAGAAAATAAAGATAATGAAGCTGAACTGGAAGTAGATGGATGTGATAAAAAGAAAAAAAGCAATTACATGAGTGAACATGGAGCAAATCTGAAATATAAAATTCTTGCTGTCTCTAACAAGAGAAAACGTGGTGTGAAAGTGAGAACAGTGTTGGAAGTGAACGGCAAAATTCAAGAAGTGAGTACTGTGGACGCAAAACACTGTTCAAATGTGAAATTTTAATATTGCCCTACACCCTTAATGTAAGGAACCTTACCATGTACAGCATATAGTGAACCGTAATAAACTTTTCATAAAATGTGGGGTAAAATACAGGGAGCGAAAGGCTATTTACAATTTGTACAGAAACCAGATGGCAGTTATAAGGGTAGAGGGACATGAAAGGGAAGCAGTGATTGGGAAGGGAGTGAGACAGGGTTGTAGCCTCTCCCCGATGCTATTCAATCTGTATATTAAGCAAGCAGTAAAAAAAAACAAAAGAAAAGTTCGGAGTAGGTATTAAAATCCATGGAGAAGAAATAAAAACTTTGAGGTTCGCCGATGACATTGTAATTCTGTCAGAGACAGCAAAGGACTTGGAAGAGCAGTTGAACGGAATGGACAGTGTCTTGAAAGGAGGGTATAAGATGAACATCAACAAAAGCAAAACGAGGATAATGGAATGTAGTCGAATTAGGTCGGGTGACGCTGAGGGAATTAGATTAGGAAATGAGACGCTTAAAGTAGTAAATGGGTTTTGCTATTTGGAGAACAAAATAACTCACGATGGTCGAAGTAGAGAGGATATAAAATGTAGACGGGCAATGGTAAGGTTCAAAAATGGCTCTGAGCACTATGGGACTCAACTGCTGTGGTCATCAGTCCTCTAGAACTTAGAACTACTTAAACCTAACTAACCTAAGGACATCACACACATCCATGCCCGAGGCAGGATTCGACCCTGCGACCGTAGCAGTCGCACGGTTCCGGACGCAATGGCAAGGGAAGCGTTTCTGAAGAAGAGGAATTTGTTAACATCGAGTATAGATTTAAGTGTCAGGAAGTATTTGTATGGAGTGTGGCCATGTATGGAAGTGAAACATGGACGATAAATAGTTTAGACGAGAAGAGAATAGAAGCTTTAGAAATGTGGTGCTAGAGAAGAATGCTGAAGATTAGATGGGTAAATCACATAACTAATGAGGAGGTATTGAATAGAATTGGGGCGAAGAGGAGTTTGTGGCACAACTTGACTAGAAGAAGGGATCGGTTGGTAAGACATTTTCTGAGGCATCAAGGGATCGCCAATTTAGTACTGGAGGGCAGCATGGAGGGTAAAAATCGTAGAGGGAGACCAAGAGATGAATACACTAAGCAGATTCAGAAGGATGTAGGCTGCAGTAGGTACTGGGAGATAAAGAGGCTTGCACAGGACAGAGCAGCATGGAGAGCTGCATCTAACCAGTCTCAGGACTGAAGACCACAACAACAACAGAATGTTGATAATGTTCATAGGCATATACATGTAAAGTTTGATTTATTGCTCATTATGTAATTCAAGCCGTTCTTTAGAAACTACATTAATTCGTTTTACTCTAAAACATTAATATCACAGTTCCTCGTTATTTGACCCCATCATTTACCAATGGCAGGAAAACCTGCAAATAAAAAATACAATGTAAGCAGAACTAAGATCTTATCTTTGCTTATAACCATACAAAAATCGAAAACGACAGCACTTGCTTGGGTGATATTACATCTTCCTTAATTGAAAATGTGAGATATCCAATATCATTCAAATTTTCAAACGCTTTTTCTGGAAACTTATATCGTTGAAGTGACTTGTAATACACATATTGTAACAGTAAGACGCCAAATATAGTGGGAAGAGGTAGAAGGCACCTAAATGTAGTGGCAGGTGTCAGGAGGTGCCGTATTAAAACTCGGCGAGAACTTTCCAAATTTATTTGTCTCCACTACAGAGCCCCGTTCACCTCGGCCCGCGTACCTCTCCACCAATACCTCTCCGCCACTCTCCTATTCGTCGCTCTACACCCTCCATGACCAGATAACACGTGATCATGTGCTTCCTTTAAAACCTCATCAACTCCGCTGTCACTACTACCCTTGGTCCTAACTTCGTTTCCCTGCACAGAAGACCTACGTACACATTAAACTGTGGCTGTGTCCGATACCATTTACAATCGTTGTTAGCGCCCTGTAATTCTTGGCATTCCGCTAGGTCATAACCTATGACCTATTTTTGTCACCTTCCTACTTAGTGCATCCACATTACCGTGCTTCTTCCCAGACTTGTGCACCACCTCGTAGTCGAATTCACTAAGCCTCACAGCCCATCTAGCGAGTCTAGTGGACGGATCCTTCAACCCCAACAACCACTTCAATGCAGCATGATCTGTCACTACCTGAAATCTTCCCCCATATAAATAACATTTAAAATACGTGATTCCATAGATTAAACTAAGCCTCTCAGTTGTTGAGTAATTCCTCTATGCTGCATTCAACTGCCTAGACGCATAGGCTACAGAACGTTCTTTCCCATCAATTTCCTGAATAAGAACACACCCTAATGCCTGATTCGATGCATCGCATGCTAGTATAAACTCCTTTTCAATATCTGGAAACACAAAAACCGGACTTGATGTTAACACTTCTTTCAGTTTGTCAAACGCTTTCTGACACTCTTCTGTCCACTCAAATTTCCCACCCTTCCGTAACAATCCCGTCAGCGGCTGTGCTAAATCTGCAAAACCGTTCACGAACTTTCGACAGAAATTGCAAATTCCGATGAATGACTGCACTTCCTTAACTGTTTTCCGTTCACGAAAATCCCTTACAGCCTGTACCAACCTCGGATATGTTCGCATTCCGTCCTAACTGATAATATGACCCAAATATTTTATTTCTTCTAATGCAAAATGACACTTCTCCATGCTCAACGACAAACGAGCTGCTCATAACCTCATAAAGACTTCCCTTAATAGCTGTCTATGTTGCTCCAAACTACTTGAGAACACCATTCCTCACAAGTGTCTTCTAACCAAACTGCGTGCCTACGGAGTATCGCCTTAGTTGTGTGACTGGATTCGTGATTTCCAATCAGAAAGGTCACAGTTCTTAGTAATAGATGGAAAGTCATTGAGTAAAACAGAAGTAATATCCGGCGTTCCCAAGGAAGTGTTAGTTATAGGCCCTCTATTGTTCTTGATCTATATTAACGACATAGAAGACAATCTGAGTAGCTGTCTTAGATTGTTTGCACATGATGCTGTCATTTACCGTATTGTAAAGTCATCATATGACCAAAACGACTTGCAAAATGATTTAGATAAGATATCCGAATGGTGCGAAAAGTGGCAATTGACCCTGAATAAGGAAAAGTGTGAAGTTATTCACACGAGTACGAAAAGAAATCAGCTAAATTTCGATTACGCGATAAGTCACACAAATCTGAAGGCTGTAAATTCAACTAAATACTTAGGGATTACAATTACAAATAACCTAAATTAGAACGATCACATAGATAATGTTGTGGGTAGAATAAATCAAAGACTGCGCTTCATTGGCAGAACACTTAGAAGGTGCAACAGGCCTATTAAAGAGACTGCTTACACCACGCTTGTCCGCCCTATTCTGGAGTACTGATGTGCGGTGTGGGATTCGCATCAGGTGGGACTGACGGATGGCATCGAAAAAGTACAAAGACGGGCAGCTCGCTTTGTATTATCGCGAAATAGGGGAGATAGTGTCACAGACATGGTACGTGTATTGGAATGGCAATCATTGAAACAAAGGCGTTTTTCGTTGCGACGTGTTCTTCCTGGTGAGTAAGTTCTTCCTCAAACTAAATGCAATTTTGGACTGCTGTATTCTACTCAAAATTACATTACGCCTTCTACTATCTCTTGTGATCCTACTACCCAACTAGGTAGATTCCTCTATCACTTGCAGCCCTTCTCTTCCAATTCATATCCTTAAAGGCTCATACTCCTCTTCAGTACTGCATACCATCACTTTATTCCAATGCTATACTCATTACAAAAAGTCCTTCCACCGTGCTGAGGATCTTCTCCATACACTCCGTAACGCAGCATGTCCATCTTCTGCCCATTAATTTTGATCCCCTCTGAGGCACCTTGCCACGGTTCGCGCTGCTCCCTCCGTCGGAGGTTCGAGTCTTTCCTCGCGCATGGGTGCGTGTGTTGTCCTTAGCGTAAGTTAGTTTAAGTTAAAGTAGTGTGTAAGGCTGGGGACCGATGTCCTCAACAGTTTGGTCCATAGAACTTACCACAACTTTCCAATTTTCCCACCCCAGTAGTTTTGCGAACTTGGTCTATAGCTTCTTGGATGTAAGAACTGAATGTAAGGCGAGAGAGAGAGTCTTTTTTCTAATTTTTGCTTCTTGTTCTTGATGAAACTATCTAACCACAACCGCTTCGTTCTCACAGAAGGTGAGTGTCATTCACATGTCTTTGTACTTTAGATCTGGTTTCTTCAGCACTCTCAACACTTCTTGCCAGATAACATTATCAGATGTTTGTTTCCAGGTCTAAAGAGCAATGTAAGTTGGTTTCTTTTGCCTTTAGATAAGAAGCCTCGGTAATACCCTTCCGAATATATACAGATATTCACTCAGTATATCCTCCACCTTCAGAATTATCTACACAATATAATCAAATGTATCTGAATACCTATTACGAGACATTAATATGGAATTTGTCCATGCTTCTCTTTTATGACTGTTTGAATTCCGTGCGAGACTCTTTCTGTGAGGTGCCTGAATATCTGTGGATGAGTGGCAGGCCATTCTTAGTCAAAAGCTGAAACCAGAAAAGGTAATGATGTTGGACGCTCGGGTCTGAACCGTAGTCCACGATGTAACTCATCCCAAAGGTGTTCTGTTGGATTCAGTTTGGGACTAAATGCAGAACTGTCCATTCCCTCAAAATTTCTCCTCTATGACAAGGTGCACCGTGATGCTGATACAATCATTGTCTCCGAACTCTTCTTCTGTTGTACAATGTAAACGAAGCTGTAAAATGTGTTCATACCCTTCTGCAGTTAGCGTTATCGTAATAACAATAAGGGGGGACCACACTCTAGCCTGGAACACCCCCCCCCCAAAAAAAAAACCGTAACACGAACTCCTTAAAGCGCCCAGTTAAATCCGCAGGACAGAACAGGTAGTTGGAATTGTGGAAAGGGACCAAAAATGCACTCGAACACATATAACTTTATTTGGTTGCCCAAACACTACAGTGCAAATTTCCGACTTTAGCTATCGACTGAATATGTCACACAATCTTATGGCTTAAGGGCACAACCTCTTTAATTTTTAAAACGGCTGAAGGCCCATGATTTAAAAACACAACTATAATAAACTTTCAAAAGGTAGAAAGCGCAAGGTTTTATCCTTATATAATATTTCAGATGAAGCTGAAGGCCCAAACAATCTAAGACTTAACAATAAGGAATTTTAATTTTAAAACGGCTGAAGGCCCATGATTCAGAACACAACTACAATAAATTTTTACAAGGCAGAAAGCCCAAGGCTTTATCTAAATATTTTTTTTTTTTTAGGCTGAAGGCGCAAACAGTCTAAGACTTAACAAGTAAGGAATTTTAATTTTAAGACGGCTGAAAGCCCATGATTGAAAAGCACAACTACAATGAATTTTCAAAAGGCAGAAGGCCCAAAGCTTTATCCAGAAAAAAATATTTTAAATGAGGCTGAAGGACGAAGCAATACAAGACTTGACAAGTAAGGAACTTTCAATTTTAAAGTGGCTGAAGGCCCATTATTTAAAACCCAACAAAAACATACAAATTCAAACAATCGGCTATGAGCCATTAAAATACACAATCGAACACCAACAAGAAAAGGCAGTACAACCAACGGGGCTCAATAGTTTCTGTGGGTCGGTCTGCACTTGAAATTAAAACGTCCGCTTAGGGGACACAGGTAGTCAGCCCAAATATATCCGATCCGCCGGCAACCCAACCAAGAGACAGTCAACGGACCCACTGATAAGACGACTTTCTTTCCACCCGACCAGTACAAAAGGAACTCCAAAGCCAAAACGTAAAAGGCGTAGCCGCCCACAACCAAGTATGCATAAAGTGTCAAAACTACACACTCGTGTTGGACAGCGACAGCACGGTAAGGAAAGGACACTGCCTTATTTTACGTCAGTGGCCAGGGCAGGTAACCGGAACGCTAACGACCACAAGGCAGAAAATTCCGCTGGTGTACTTGGACTTCAAATAACCAAAATACAGCTAAACTCCACGTGCCAACTCGAACACTCGCTGTTGCTCACGCGAATAGCCCCAACAGCCAATCATGAAAACCAATGGCACAATGTGAACAGACTGGCTTCGGTAATTAAGTCACCGCTCAACTTTGACGTCCTGGGTCGGTGAGCCGCGAACCTCGTAGCAATCGGAACAGCTCCCACACACTCCGACACTGCGTAGAGACCGCCAGCAGGCCCGGCCCACTGCGCTTCGCGAGATTTCATGGTTGATCCACACCAACCGACCGACTGCAAAGAGCCAATACGTCGACAACATTTAAAATAACTTGTCAGTCAAAATCACACAAACTACAACACTTGCACTAAGAACTAGTGAATCCTAACGGCAGTGACTGTACAATAACAGGGACTAATCACGAGTCGGCACACACAGCCAACCCATAACCGATCGCCGGCCAAATACACGTCATCCGGCAAGGCGACCGACCGACGACCAACCAAAGTCGTCCCCACTCCAATCGTGTGTGTCGGCAACGTCGGGCGAGTCATGGAGGCCCTATCCTCACTGCTGCCGCGCCCCGACTGAAGTTGTGCCGCGTAATAACTCAAACACAGCCAGGTCCGAACTTACTGACAACACACAACGACAGGGAAGTAATAGCAGTCCAGCAAAGAAGCAAAGATAATACGGGAGGGCCTATATCGTTAAGCGCTGCTGCTGCCGCTCACGGGCAGTCAAGGCAGCAACTCAGTAACACCAGTAATTGAAAATTAACATAACGAGGTGTCAGTACGATAAAAGAAGACATAAAATAAGAAATGGCACGAACAGGAGCCACGCACGGCTCACTCCCTTGTACGTAACTTGGTACTGAATATGATGAGAGGCAACATTCTAGCCATTTGCTACACCACCCCCAGATCCTCTCATCGGACTGCTACGGGGTGCAGTGCGATTCATCACCCCAAACCACTCGTTTCCAGCCGTCCGCTGCCCAGCGACGTCGCTACCACCTCGGGCATCGCTTAGTACTGACTACGCCCGTGTGTGGCTTATGAGCATCTGCTCGACCATTGGACCCCATTCTTTTTAATTCATTACGCAAAGTCATTGTGGTAGCTGAACCGCTAGTAGCACTTTGGAACTCACGAGTGATTCCTTCCACTCATTTCACTCGACTTTTTACGACCACCCTGTGCAAAGCTCGACGGTCCCTATCAGTCAGTACATGAGGTCTGGCTGCGCTTGTTTCAGCTATGGTTGTGAAACGCCCGCTAAACCCGCTGTGCAGAACAGGTGATTAGGATTGTGGAAAGGGCCAAATAAGGTTGGAGCCAGTTTCACCTTAAAATTGTAATTTACTGGTAGGCCACAAATTTCAAAATTTTAAAATATATTATCATAATCTTTTTATTGGCTATAATAGATTACCAAGAGACCATTAAACACCCACGAAAAGAAAGGACAGTACAGACAACGGCACTCAGACGCCTCCAGAAGGGAGGGGGGGGGGGGGGGCTGCCCTCGGAACATTAACGTTCACGTAGTGGGTCCAACTACATCTGATCTGTCGGTAACCCAACCAAGAGATAGTCACAGACCGACCGACCTAACTACTTGCTCGCCACCAATCGGTACATTAAAACTCAAAGACCAAACTCTTACGGACGTAATTATCCACAATCAAATATGTATTAAGCTATCAAACCTACACACCCTGTTGGACAGCGACAGGAGGCGAGGAAAGAACGCTGCCTGAAATTACGTTAGTGGCCAGGGCAGGTAACCGGAACACTAACGGCCACAAGGCAGAAAATTCCGCTGGTACACTTGAATTGGAAATAAGATAATATAGTTAACTTCATCAAAAAGGAACACTGCCTGAATTTACGTCAGTGGCCAGGGCAGGTAACCAGAACACTAACGGCCACAAGTCAGAAAATTCCGCTGGTGCACTTGAATTGTAGTGAACCAATATAGTTAACTCCACTGTACGGCGTCTACATTTCACCACTTCGGTGTTTCTCACGGGAAAACCTCTCCAACAGCGAATCACCGAAACGAACGACACAGCATGAAAGGGCTTGGTTTTGGTACTTGTTGAGCCACAAAGCTCGTAGCTATCCGACAGCTCCACACACGCTCCGACACTGTGCAGGGACCGCCAGCGGACCCAGCCGACTGCACCGCACGGAGATCCTCCTTGGTCCGCACCAACCGACCGACTACCCTCAGAATGCCGACAACATCTAAAATAGCCGTCAGTGGAAATAACGCCAACTACACACACAACCTGACAAACACTTGCACGAAGACCTCAACGATACCCAACAGTAACTAAGCACGCACGGAGACAAATCGGGAGTCGATGCACACACACACAGCCGACTGACGAACGATCGGTGAGCCAAAACGTGTCGTCCAGTAGGACGACAGACCGACGATTCACCAAGGCCGTGGCCCGGCTCAAGTGATGCGTGGCGGCAATGGTCGGGCGAGCCATGTCGACGCAGATCTCACTGCTGCTCCAACCCGACTGCACTAGTGCCTCATTGCAACTCCCCGACTGGCAAGTCCGGACTGCGCTCCAGACGCGTTCCAACTGACTGGCAGCCCGAACTCGCTACCCGAACCCACTTACGACAGACAAAGACCGGGAATGTAGACTTTCACGGCCGGAAATATTATGTCAATTATAATTATCCGGGCTGTTATGCCGTGGTCGGTTGACGAATTCTGTGTCGATTCCCAACGTTTCGTCTCCGACTGCGGGAGACATCTTCAAGGGGGTCCGTAGCTCAATGGAAGGTCCAACACACCCACTGGCTCGCTACTGACTGCCGCTAAATTCCGTGTCCGCGCGCTCCCACGCCGCGGCGTGACGTCACGTGTTTTGAAAACGTCAGTGCAATTGGCCGCTGTCCGTCGCCGTCGATCGCCGTTGCCATCACCCAGTAGTGGACGGGTGGTACACATCTTCTTAAACACCGGCATCCATATGCCGTTTAATTTCGCACCCTCATCCTTACGGTTGAAATTATTGGGGTGTTCAGCGATTTCGATTGCCTCCCTGTAGAGCCTTTCGTAGTATCCGCTTGTGGCCGCTAGTACTTGCGTCTCCTCGAAACGAATATTGTGGTTCCCTGGCTGGAAAGCATGCTCCGCAACAGCTGATCGTTCCGTTTCTCCTCTTCTACAATCTCCCTTATGCTCTTCCAAACGTTTAGAAACAGTTCTTTTAGTGGTACCCACATAAACATCACCACCGCTGCATGGGATCCTGTACACTCCAGCTTTTTCCAGTGGTTTGCGAGCGTCCTTGGCAGGCTTAAGGTATTCCTGTATCTTCCTGGTGGGCTTGTAAATTACGGTAAGCAGAAGAGGAGAAACGGAACGATCAGCTGTTGCGGAGCATGCTTTCCAGCCAGGGAACCACAATATTCGTTTCTAGGAGACGCAAGTACTAGCGGCGACAAGCGGATATTGGTTCAAATGGCTCTGAGCACTATGGGACTTAACATCTATGGTCATCAGTCCCCTAGAACTTAGAGCTACTTAAACCTAACCTAAGGACAGCACACAACACCCAGCCACCACGAGGCAGAGAAAATCCCTGACCCCGCCGGGAATCGAACCCGGGAACCCGGGAGTGGGAAGCGAAAACGCTACCGCACGACCACGAGATGCGGGCACAAGCGGATATTACGAAAGGCTCTACAGGGAGGCAATCGAAATCGCTAAACACCCCAATAATTTCAACCGTAAGGAGGAGGGTGTGAAATTAAACGGTATATGGGTGCCGGTGTTTAAGAAGATGTGTACCACCCGCCCACTACTGGATGATGGCAACGGTGATCGACGGCGACGGACAGCGACCAATTGCACTGACGTTTTCAAAACACGTGACGTCACGCCGCTGCGTGGGAGCGCGCGGATACGGAATTTAGCGGCAGTCAGTAGCGAGCCAGTGGGTGTGTTGGACCTTCCATTGAGTTACGGACCCCCTTGAAGATGTCTCCCGCAGTCGGAGACGAAACGTTGGGAATCGACACAGAATTCGTCAACCGACCACGGCATAACAGCCCGGATAATTATAATGGACAAC
This sequence comes from Schistocerca americana, assembly GCF_021461395.2. Lineage (NCBI taxonomy): Eukaryota > Metazoa > Arthropoda > Insecta > Orthoptera > Acrididae > Schistocerca > Schistocerca americana. Next base: position 184,827,267 of record NC_060126.1, read on the forward strand.
GACCGGGAACTAATAGCAGACATGCAAAGATGCTAGGAGAGGGGATATACTGATATGCGCAACTAGCGCCGATCACGGTCAGGCAAAGCAGCATCTCAGTGACAGTAGTAATTTAAATTAATGTAGTGAGGTGGAAGTACGTTAAAAACGGGGTGTAAAATACATGATGGCGGGAACATGAGCCACACACGGCTCAGGTTGATTCTTCGTGATTCCACTTCACAGTCACGACATCAATCACGACATCAACAGTCGACGTGCGCAACTTTATAAGTTTCGAAATGTCGAAATGTAAATTAGGTGACATCCAATGATTGGCCCATGTTAGGATTCATTTCCCTCTTCCGACCAAATACATACTGCTGTTATTGTTTATCTGCCGACAACATACGCTCTCCGCCTCCTTTTATACTGGTAGGTTCTCCTCTCACGAGAGCTAATGGTCAATTCGGCATTGCATACTTTTGATAAGATAGTGTGTTCTGTCTACTGAATACAATGACTAAGTATTCCGTTGCAAAAACTTTCTTCGGATGCTCACATCCTTGCATGCCCTGATCTTGCTCCCTTCAGAGCCTGCACATAAAGCAACTGAACTTATTAACATATTCAACAAGATTTATTAATATTGCTATTAACAACCACAGTTTTTTAAGTCGAGACTCATATCTATGCAAAAATCAGTATCTTCTTCATGTCTAATTCCACTGGGAACCGTGTGCACCAGAACAGTATCACTGTCAATATATTTTGGATAAATGGCAGCAACGGTCGTAAATATTTAAATCCTTTAAGTTGCATATCGATCTTCAGAGCAAATTATTCGAGCTGTGCAGCCCCCTATCGTAATAGCACAACATTTTCTGTAAGGTGTTGTTTATTTCCTACAGATATCTTCACTTTTACTGCATACAATAATTTTTAAATTTGTAGATGAACCTATCTTGTAACCCTAGTAATTAACCTTAGCAGTTGACGATTCAACGTACAGTGAGATCGGATCGCAACTCCTAAGGTTAACTATCACTTTGCTGCTGTAAGCTGGTGGCGTCTTGCGAATCTTGTCCCTGAAAGCTCTTTGTACATTCAATACCGAATAGCAATGGGCACACTCTAGCACACAAATGCACTGTCTACCTGTTCACTGTCATTTTTAGCAGCTTTATTCATCGGTGCCCTGTCGACGGTCTTCCAAACCAACATGCTAGCACCATGGTAAAGTCTGACAAAGAAAAAATCACCAACTTGACCTCGTATGTTATGGATAAAAAGCGCACTTGCAAGATATCAGCTGCAGAAATCGATTCCCCCCCTCCGAATCTTTGTAACATTCTTGTAGTTCAGATGATATGAAGTTATGATTTTCTCAGCATACAACTTTTAAACTTTGGTGCGCACCGGTTATTTGTCACTCGTTCGGCCCCACTGCAGCCGGCTAATGCCCGAGCGCGAAGTAGTAGTTCCGTGTTTGCCAAACAAACTTGGAAGAAAAAGTGCGGTGTGGGATCCGCATCAAGTGGGACTGACGGATGACACTGAAAAAGTACAAAGAAGGGCAGCTCGTTTTGTATTATCGCGAAATAGGGGAGATAGTGTATTAGACATGATACGTGAATTGGAGTGGCGATCATTAAAACAAACGCCTGTTTCGTTGCGACGGGTTCTTCTCATGAAATTTCAATCACCAGTTTTCTCCTACGATTGCGAAAACATTCTGTTGGCAGCCACCTACATAGGGAGAAAGATCATCAGGATAAAATGAGAGAAATCAGGGCTCGCACAGAAATAAATATTTATGCGCGAGCCCCGATTTCTGGTTTTTTCCGCATGCCGTTCGACAGTGGAACGGTAGAGAGACAGCTTCAAGGTGGTTCATTGAACTCTCTGCCAGGCACTTTATTGTGAATAGCAATCACGTAGATGTAGATGTCGCCGGTTACCTCTCCAGTCAAGAAAATGAAGAACGTTTGGAGTATAATGGGCTGGACGCTCCAACCAGCTCGGGACTCGGGAGATGTAACATACCATCTGGGCAGGATCTAGCACGGTGTTCCTCAGAAGGACATTCAACAACTCTACCAATCAATGCCGAGCCGAATAATTGCTTGCATAAGGGCCAGAGGTGGACCAACGCGTTGTTGACTTGCTCAGTTTGTAAAGCTCTTCCTTTTAAATAAATCACACTATTTTTGTAAAACTGTAATCATCTGTTTGTCTGTACATGCACATCACACCACATCTACCGATTTCCATATCATTCGGATAATTCCTTCGTGGTGCGTCTTTTTTCTGTTTTTTTCTTAGAATGTATTTTATCTATATCGATGTTTTAAAGTGTTTCGTGCGCTTCATCCCGTATTTTAGATTGTCGTGAGGCGTGTCTAGCTAGCCAGCGTGTGAATGCGTCCGCGACCAAACGGTAGAAGCGCGTTCTCCGCTGCGCATGCGCCATGCGTCCCGTGTTGTGCCGTCGCCGCTAGGGTCCGTCTCTGGAAGACGAGACGCGCGGCGACGCACGCTGTTTTAATAATGGCCGAGACCCGGCCGCTGTGTGCCTGGTGGGCCGAGTGTTTGCGAAATTGCACGAAATACGTGTTGCGAAATTTAAAAAGGCGCTTTAATTAAAGTGCCGCGCGCCTCGCCGTGGACAAAGAGAGAAACGCCGGCCCGGGACTTGGCCGGCTTGCGAAGCCAGCCAGATAACCTAATGAAACCGCCCGCCACGCCACGCCGCGCCTGCGAGATGGATGGCCGCGCCCGCTGGTCGATCCTGAGGCCGGCTAGCACGTGTAGGCTGCGGGGAACTCTCCTTGCACTATACAGTATCTTGCCTCTGCTTCAGTACAGTACTGGAAGATCGGGAGAAAATCAATGCCTTGCCGTCCGAGACAGCTTAAGCTCGCACGGAGACTGTAGCACGGATGAACTGTGGGTCCCTAACACACTAATACATTATCTAATCAATCCAACAGCTATTAGTGGACACTAAAGTGGTGTGTGGCCACCATCGCCTTTAAGATGGCTTGAATTCTACACGGGACACTTTCATTTAAGTGTTTCAATATGTTGTTGTTGTTGTGGTCTTCAGTCCTGAGACTGGTTTGATGCAGCTCTCCAGGCTACTCTATCCTGTGCAAGCTTTTTCATCTCCCAGTACCCACTGCAACCTACATCCTTCTGAATCTGCTTAGTGTATTCATCTCTTGGTCTCCCTCTACGATTTTTGCCCCCAACGCTGCCCTCCAATACTAAATTGGTGATCCCTTGATGCCTCAGAACATGTCCTACCAACCGATCCCTTCTTCTGGTCAAGTTGTGCCACAAACTTCTCTTCTCCCCAATCCTATTCAATACTTCCTCATTAGTTATGTGATCTACCCATCTAATCTTCAGCGTTCTTCTGTAGCACCACATTTCGAAAGCTTCTATTCTCTTCTTGTCCAAACCATTTATCGTCCATGTTTCACTTCCATACATGGCTACACTCCATACGAATACTTGCAGAAATGACTTCCTGACACTTAAATCAATACTGGATGTTAACTAATTTCTCTTCTTCAGAAACGCTTTCCTTGCTATTGCCAGCCTACATTTTATATCCTCTCTACTTCGACCATCATCAGTTATTTTGCTCCCCAAATAGCAAAACTCCTTTACTACTTTAAGTGCCTCATTTCCTACTCTAATTCCCTCAGCATCACCCGACTTAATTAGACTACATTCCATTATCCTTGTTTTGCTTTTGTTGATGTTCATCTTATATCCTCCTGTCAAGACACTCTCCATTCCAATCAACTGCTCTTCCAAGTCCTTTGCTGTCTCTGACAGAATTACAATGTCATCGGCGAACCTCAAAGTTTTTATTTCTTCTCCATGAAATTTAATACCTACTCCGAATTTTTCTATTGTTTCCGTTACTGCTTGCTCAATATACAGATTGAACAACATCGGGGAGAGGCTACAACCTTGTCTTACTCCCTTCCCAACCACTGCTTCCCTTTCATGTCCCTCGACTCTTATAATTGCCATCTTGTTTCTGTACAAATTGTAAATAGCCTTTCGCTCCCTGTATTTTACCCCTGCCACCTTTAGAATTTGAAAGAGAGTATTCCAGTCAACATTGTCAAAAGCTTTCTCTAAGTCTACAAATGCTAGAAACGTAGGTTTGCCTTTCCTTAATCTTTCTTCTAAGATAAGTCGTAAGGTCAGTATTGCCTCACGTGTTCCAGTGTTTCTACGGAATCCAAACTGATCTTCCCCGAGGTTGGCTTCTACTAGTTTTTCCATTCGTCTGTAAAGAATTCGTGTTAGTATTTTGCAGCTGTGACTTATTAAACTGATAGTTCGGTAATTTTCACATCTGTCAACACCTGCTTTCTTTGGAATTGGAATTATTATATTCTTCTTGAAGTCTGAGGGTATTTCGCCTGTCTCATACATCTTGCTCGCCAGATGGTAGAGTTTTGTCAGGACTGGCTCTCCCAAGGCCGTCAGTAGTTCCAATGGAATGTTGTCTACTCCGGGGGCCTTGTTTCGACTCAGGTCTTTCAGTGCTCTGTCAAACCCTTCATGCAGTATCACATCTCCCATTTCATCTTCATCTACATCCTCTTCCATTTGCATAATATTGTCCTCAAGCACATCGCCCTTGTATAGACCCTCTATATACTCCTTCCACCTTTCTGCTTTCCCTTCTTTGCTTAGAACTGGGTTTCCATCTGAGCTCTTGATATTCATACAAGTCGTTCTCTTATCTCCAAAGGTCTCTTTAATTTTCCTGTAAGCAGTATCTATCTTACCCCTAGTGTGATAGGCCTCTACATCCTTACATTTGTCCTCTAGCCATCCCTGCTCAGCCATTTTGCACTTCCTGTCGATCTCATTTTTGAGACGTTTGTATTCCTTTTTGCCTGCTTCATTTACTGCATTTTTATATTTTCTCCTTTCATCAATTAAATTCAATATTTCTTCTGTTACCCAAGGATTTCTACTAGCCCTCGTCCTTTTACCTACTTGATCCTCTGCTGCCTTCGCTACTTCATCCCTCAAAGCTACCCATTCTTCTTCTACTGTATTTCTTTCCCCCATTCCTGTCAATTGTTCCCTTATGCTCTCCCTGAAACTCTGTACAACCTCTGGTTCTTTCAGTTTATCCAGGTCCCATCTCCTTAAATTCCCACCTTTTTGCAGTTTCTTCAGTTTTAATCTACAGGTCATAACCAATAGATTGTGGTCAGAGTCCACATCTGCCCCTGGAAATGTCTTACAATTTAAAACCTGGTTCCTAAATCTCTGTCTTACCATTATATAATCTATCTGATACCTTTTAGTATCTCCAGGGTTCTTCCATGTATACAACCTTCTTTCATGATTCTTAAACCAAGTGTTAGTTATGATTATGTTGTGCTCTGTGCAAAATTCTACCAGGCTGCTTCCTCTTTCATTTCTTAGCCCCAATCCATATTCACCTACTATGTTTCCTTCTCTCCCTTTTCCTACACTCGAATTCCAGTCACCCATGACTATTAAATTTTCGTCTCCCTTCACAATCTGAATAATTTCTTTTATTTCATCATACATTTTCAATATACGTGGAGGAATGACAGCCCATTCTCGCTCAATATACAAAGTATTTCCGTAAGAGCATGCAAAAATGTAACAAGACATAGAGGATGCTCCCTTAATTTTAGGTGGGGAACCTGAAAATGGGGTCGAAAAAGCCGCCTTAAGGAGATAGTAGGAATAAAACCAGATTACTGTGTACTTTCTTATTTACATTACTTACAGTTAACTGAAGATACTATCATTAAAGCAATGAACCTACTATTTGTACTTTATCTTACAAAATGTACTGAAAAATGGCTCTGAGCACTATGGGACTCAACTGCTGAGGTCATCAGTCCCCTAGAACTTAGAACTAGTTAAACCTAACTAACCTAAGGACATCACAAACATCCATGCCCGAGGCAGGATTCGAACCTGCGACCGTAGCGGTCTTGCGGTTCCAGACTGCAGCGCCTTTAACCGCACGGCCACTTCGGCCGGCCAAATGTACTGAAAACGACCGCCATCAACCTCAATGCAAGCATGACATCGGCAAACAAGATTCTGACGCACCCTGACAAAAACCCCTAGTGTGTTTCGAATCACATCACAGGCAGCTACAATTCTGGCAACTAATTCCATCCCCGTTTCCACTGGCGTCTCACAATAAGTGAGTTTGGATATCTCCATAGAAATAATCAAAGGAATTCAGGTCAGGTGATTCCAGGCCATGAAATAGGATCTCAGCCTCCAACATGGATGTGTGTGATGTCCTTAGTTTAGTTAGGTTTAAGTAGTTTTAAGTTCTAGGGGACTCATGAACTCAGATGTTAAGTCCCATAGTGCTCAGAGCCATTTGAACCATTTTTTCACCTTCCAATCCAGCGACCAGGAAATGCAGCACTGAGATGGTTGCTGACATCCACACTGAAGTGAGACGGTGAACCGTCATGTTGTACCCACAGCCTCTCACGAACAGCCAAGGCTACCTTCTCCAACAACTCAGGTAGAACTCTAAAGTGCAGGTGGCCATTCAGACGGCATTGTAAAAGATATGGCTCGTTCTGCCTATTTCCTTGCGGGAAACAAAGAACGTACATGTAAATAAACAGCACAGTAACTTGTACGCATGCTAGTTGTAAATAAGCTGGAAAACAGTAATGCTAAAGAAAGTGCGGTATACAAGTTTACTTTCACATCTCCTGAAGCTGGCTTCTCCGACCCCAGGTTCCCTACCTCAAATTCTTCTGCGGAGCATCCTCTATGTCGCGTTAAATATTTGCACGCTGTTATCGATACGCCTTATATACAGGGTGGTCCATTGATAGTGACCGGGCCAAATATCTCAAGAAATAAGCATCAAACGAAAAAACTACAGAGAACGACACTCGTCTAGCTTGAAGGGGGAAACCAGATGGTGCTATGGTTGGCCCGCTAGATGACGCTGTCATAGGTGAAACGGGTATGAACTGCGCTTTTTTTAATGGGAACCCCCATTTTTATGACATATTCGTGTAGTACGTAAAGAAATATGAATTTTTTAGTTGTACCACTTTCTTCGCTTTGTGATAGATGGCGCTGTAATAGTCACAAACGTATTAGTACGTGGTATCACGTACCATTCCGCCACTGCGGGCGGTATTTGCTTCGTGATACATTACCTGTGTTAAAATGGACCGTTTACCAATTGCGGAAAAGGTCGGTATCGTGTTGATGTATGGCTATTGTGATCAAAATGCCCAACGGTCGTGTGCTATGTATGCTGCTCGGTATTCTGGACGACATCATCCAACTGTACGGACCGTTCGCCGGATAGTTACGTTATTTAAGGAAACAGGAAGTGTTCAGCTACATGTGAAACGTCAACCACGACTTGAACAAATGATGATGCTCAAGTCGGTGTTTTAGCTGCTGTCAAAAATGTTCAAATGTGTGTGAAATGTTATGGGACTTAACAGCTATGGTCATCAGTCCCTAAGCTTACACACTACTTAACCTAAATTATCCTAAGGACAAACACACACACCCATGCCCGAGGGAGGACTCGAACCTCCGCCGGGACCAGCCGCACAGTCCGTGACTGCAGCACCTTACACCGCTCGGCTAATCCCGTGCGGCCCTTAGCTGCTGTCGCGGGTAATCCGAACATCAGTAGCAGACAAATTGCGCGAGAATCGGGAATTTCAAAAACGTCGGTGTTGATAATGCTACATCAACATCGATGCACCCGTACCATATTTCTACGCACGAGGAATTGTATGGCGACGACTTTGTACGGTGTGTACAGTTCTGCCACTGGGCACAAGAGAAATTACGGAACGATGACAGATTGTTTGCACGCGTTCTATTTAACGACGAAGCGTCATTCACCAACAGCGGTAACGTAAACCGGCATAATATCCGCTACTGGGAAACGGAAAATCCACGATGGCTGCGACACATGGATCAGCGACCTTGGCGGGTTAATGTATGGAGCAGCATTATGGGAGGAAGGATAATTGGCCCCCATTTTATCGATGGCAATCTAAATGGTGCAATGTATGCTGATTTCCTACGTAATGTTCTACCGATGTTACTACAAGATGTTTCAGTGCATGACAGAATGGCGATGTACTTCCAACATGATGGATGTCAGGCACATAGCTCGCGTGCGGTTGAAGCGGTATTGAACAGCATATTTCATGACAGGTGGATTGGTCGTCGAAGTACCATACCATGGCCCGCACGTTCACCGGATCTGACGTCCCTGGATTTCCTTCTGCGGGGAAAGTTGAAGGATATTTGCTATCGTGACCCACCGACAAAGCCTGACAACATGCGTCAGCGCATTGTCAATGCATGTGCGAACATTACGGAAGGCAAACTACTCGCTGTTGAGAGGAATGTCGTTACACGTATTGCCAAATGTATTGAGGTTGACGGACATCATTTTGAGCATTTATTGCATTAATTTTGTATTTACAGGTAATCACGCAGTAACAGCATGCGTTCCCAGATATGATAAGTTCACCAAGGTACATGTATCACATTGGAACAACCGAAATAAAATGTTCAAACGTACCTACGTTCTGTATTTTATTTTAAAAAACCTACCTGTTACCAACTGTTCGTCTAAAATTGTGAGCCATATGTTTGTGACTATTACAGCGCCATCTATCGCAAAGCGAAAAAAGTGGTCCAACTAAAACATTCATATTTCTTTACGTACTACACTAATAATAAAAAATGGGGGTTCCTATTTAAAAAAACGCAGTTGATATTAGTTTGGCCTATGGCAGCGCCATCTAGCGGGCGAACCATAGCTCTGGCTTCCCCCTTCAAGCTAGACAAGTTTCGTTGTTTGTAGTTTTTTCGTTTGATGCATATTTCGTGAGATATTTGGCCCGGTCACTGTTAATGGACCACCCTGTGTAGTCACGTAATTTGTAATGTGAAAACAAACCGAAGAAATCCTATGAAAATTTATCCGATTTTTGGTCATTATGGAACTGGAGCAGGGTGAACACTACACACATGCATGAACGTATATAAGACAAGTGTGATTATTACTTACCGAAACGCTGCGTAGGCGCTGTGGTGGACAGGACGATAGTGGGACAGTTGACTGTCCATCCTGTAAGAGGTGTGAGGGCCTTCCACAGATGGCAGTGTGTCTAGGAAGCCTGCATACTCGAATCGCTAAACAAACAATCAAATCAGTCGAATTAATGAGGTTTATTACAAAAAGAAAATTACAATATTTAACTTTTGCAATTACACAGATGTGTCGCAAGCAAAGGGCGACATACGAAATAATCAATCTTCTTCATTGTAGATAATTCCAAGTCTGTGCTACACAAAGACTACAAGCGAAGTGACTAATCTTGAAGCTAGTATTGAACTGACCATCGCCAGTCGGTCGCGATGTTTATGTCCGCTTCACATAGGGGCCGTTGCCGTCGCGTTGTCGTGCTGGAGGGAGGTCCGGTCAGAGTGCAATTGGCTGATCTCGTCTCACGGGCCTCTCTTCTCTTTCGCTCCCGACTGGCATTCAAGCACTTGACTTTACATCATAACGGGCAGTACTGTGATATCGCATCAAGGAAATAGATGCAAGTGTACCCAAAGTGGAATTGTGGGTTGGATCAGTGAGCAGTCATGAGGCAGTGTGTATGCCATACTTGAGTGTTGTTTAATTGAACAAGCCAATTGTGTCCGCATACATTCACCCGTGCAGAATATGCAGACATGTTGTTTGTGTATAGTTGGTATTTCCCAATGTTTTTATAACATTATATCAATCCAGAAAACTACACTTAACATCAGAATGTAAGGCCATACGATCAGTTGAGGAAAGTGACGAAATTATTGCAATGGTACAACGGAGTCTCATCACCAGTATATGGCACATTAGCAGTATGTTCGACAAATGCGAGTGTAGTATACATTACATTTCGAGGGTTTGTAGTCATTCCATGTCCAGTTCATGCAACATCTGCCTCCATTTGAGACAGTAAGTAGACAATAATTTTGTTAATCGTTGGCTGTACACAGAGACATCGTGCAGTACACTTTATTTATGGATGGGGCTACATTTGCATTCATTGGTATCATGAACACCCACAGCTCTCATGCATAGGCGATGGAGAACTCATGTGACACTAAGGAAACAAGATTCCAAGTTAGGTTCTCAGTGAACGTGTGGTACGGTGTGATTGACGATCTGGTGATAGGGCCTGTGTTCCTACCAAATCACATGTCAGCTGCTGCATATGCACATTTCCTGTAGAACATCCACCTGCGCTTTTGGAAACCATGAGGTCAATAACAGCAGATGTACCTGCAACATGACGCGTGATCGATTCACTGTACCAGAAAAGTAGTCCAGCATCTGACTATAACACATTTCCTCAACGGTGGACTGGCCATGGCGCACCCATTAACTGGCCTGCCAGATCAGGCAACCTAACCCCGTTAGACGTCTGTTTACAGGGCTGGTTAAAAAGCGATGTGTGAGCTACAAAGGTGGATATACGTGAAGAACTTGTCGCTCTCATCACCTACAACGTTGCCAGCATTAAATGTCGCTGAGCTGATATTCAATGTGTGACACAGCACACCGTCCAACACATTAACAAGTGCACTGATATGGGTTGGAGGCTTTGTCAACATGCCTTGTAGCATGGACAAGTCGTCTGTCCCACCGTTATTCTGTCCACCACAGTGGCTACACAGCATTTTCCTAAGTAATATTTACACCTGTCTTCATAATCATTCATGGATGTGTGTAGTTTTCAACCCACTCCAGTTCCACAGTGATCGAAAACATGATACGTTTTCGTAGCACCTTTGCGGTTGATGTTCACATCTCACAAATTGTGTGACATTCCTCCTGAATCACACTGTACATACACTAAGTGATCAAAAGTATCCGGACACCTGGCTACAAATGACTTACAAGTTCGCGGCGCCCTCCATCGGTAATGCTGGAATTCAATATGGTGTTGGCCCATCCTTAGCCTTGATGACAGCTTCCACTCTCGCAGGCATACGTTCAGTCAGATACTGGAAGGTTTCTTGCGGAATGGCAGCCCATTCTTCACGGAGTGCTGCGCTGAGGAGAGGTATCGATGTCGGTCGGTGAGGCCTGGCACGAAGTCGGGGTTCCAAATCTCAAAGGTGTTGTATGGGATTTAGATCAGGACTCTGTGCAGGCCAGTCCATTACGGGGATGTTATTGTCGTGTAACCACTCCGCCACCCCCCGAATCTCTCTTCAACAGTGGGAAGCAAGAAGGTGTCTTCATAATCACTCATGGATGTGTCAATGTAGGCCTGGGCTGTGGTAGTGTCACGCAAAACAACACCTCCATGAAAAACACTACCACACCATAACAACACCGATTCAGAATTTTACTTTTGGCACTACACACGCTAGCAGATGACGTTCACCAGGCATTCGCCATACCCACACCCTACCATCGGATCGCTACATTGTGTACCGTGATTCGTCACGCCACACAAAGTTTTTGCACTGTCCAATCGTCCAATGTTTACGCTCCTGACACCAAGCGAGGCGTCGTTTGGCATTTACCAGCGTGATGTGTGGCTTATGAGCAGCCGCTCGACCAAGAAATCCAAGTTTTCTCACCTCTCGCCTAACTGTCATAGTACTTGCAATGGATCCTGATGCAGTTTTGAATTCCTGTGTGATGGTCTGGATAGATGTCTGCCTATTACACATTACGGCCCTCTTCAACTGTAGGCGGTCTCTGTCAGTCAACAGACAAGGGCAGTCTGTACGCTTTTCTGTTGTACGTGTTGCTTCACATTTCGACTTAACTATCACATAGAAAACATTGGACCTAGGGATGTTGAGAAGGTGGAAAACTAGCGTACAGCCGTATGACACAAGTGACACCCAGTCACCTGACCACGTTCGAAGTTCGTGATTTCCGTGGAGCGCCCCATTCTGCTCTCTCACGATGTCTAATGACTACTGAGGTCGCTAATATGGAGTACCTGGCAGCAGGTGGCAGCACAATTCACCTAATATGAAAAACGTATGTTTTTGTGGGTGTCCGGATACCTTTGATCACATAGTGCATAATTTCCTTTGCCCCAAAGCGAACAATTATTAGAGGTTTGGTCGACAAGTTCCAGCTTACTGTAAATGTCTGCGACACGAAACGTTCTGGACCGGCGTCGACTGCGCAGTAAACTGTTGAGGCCGTACGACAGACTGCCGTGCAGAGTCTAAAGGCGTGGACCTGTCGTCTCAGCTGACAGCACTGCACCACAGAGTTCGCAATGTGCCAAACTTTGCGATTCATACTGAAGAAAAAGCGTTATGACATGCACGTGCTCCATCATCTTGAACCTGAGGGCTAAGCACACGCATGGTCATGCTCTACGACAACGGAAGCAGTGAACAATGAACATTTATTGGCATAAGTCCTGATCAGTGCCGAGCCTACCTCACAAATCAGTGGCCTGATGTCTAAAAAGGTGAAACAGGTGTGTTGTCTTATTTATTTGAAGGAGTGTATAAAATAGTTTACTTGCTGTCCGGACTATTGCAATAAACTGTTAGCAACTGTAGTTAGAAATTTGCAGCTCGCACACAGACCAGCAAGCACCACGTTTCCAAACACTTTACGAAGTAACATATTTTCATTTCAGAATCAATTTGATACGAAAATTATCAGCGCTGAGAGACCATTTCATGAACAGTATTATTAGGTAGATCATTAACGCACAGGGACCACGTTGTTTAATTAAAGAGATTATGGGAAAGTTCAGGATACAATCAGTTCACACATTTTTTTAGGAAGATTATAAAACAGGGCCAAATGCATGTTGTATTTTCCCAGGCAGATATATTTAGCTTCTCTCGCGGTTGGAAAGGTACAAAGACACCAAAGCTAAACATCAGCAAAGTAAGAGCCAACCAAGCCAGTATGAGTTGAAAACCAAATCAAACGAAAATTATTAAAGGAAACTTTCACAGGATGTGAGCTGGTGAATAACCACACATCGCCATGGAACTGGAACCTAACACTCCAAAGCTAAATGTGTAGCTGGGCCTCAGCTAATAGCGTATTTACGGTCCAGTCTACATTACTGGAGCAACAGTGAGTCAACATCGTAGGTGGACATGCTTAAGCAATTCCTTCAGGCGCCAACGTTTGCCAACAACATTATAGATCCGTGGTGTTTAAACTGCATTGTGCCCCACCGTACTTTAAGCACATTGTGCCTGATTATCTCAGTTAGACGTTCCTAGGACGTTGGACGTGACGAGGCTAAGCACGATTATGGCCAGCACGATCGCATGCTCTGACGATCTTGCACTTCTTTGCATGGGGTCACATCTCGAGTCGGGTGTACAATGGCAAGATCAGGAATTCACAGCACCTGTATGAATGCATTCAGTAGTCATGCGTACAGTTAACGCAACAATGTTGCACCGTATATTCAGGTGCAGTGAGGACAGATGGCAACTCTGCTCCCATATGAAAGTCAGTCATGTGAAACGAGAGTGATTTCTTCCATGCTATATTCATATTCCTTCACACTGTAAACGTACCATTTGAATTAACGAGTTTGCCACAGAGTACAGCGTGGTTCATCACTGCAAATCACTCGCTTCCAGCAATCCATCGCCCAGTGGTGTCCCTCTTTACAATACCTCAAGTGTCGCTTAGCAATGACCGCAGAAATGTCTGCATTATGCGGAGCCATTCGACCATTGTACATAACTCCCAACTCACAGTCATTGATCTACATCTACATCTACATTTATACTCCGCAAGCCACCCAACGGTGTGTGGTAGCGCTCTGCGCCTCACGAGTGATTCTTACAGTTGAGCTCATGCGATTTTTTACAACTGGTGATGGTCGAACCAGACATGATATAAATTTCGAATAGGCAATATCGGCAAAAGTGTTTCTGGAAAATAGGAAGCTGTTGTGGTAACTCAGAATATAAATTTAAGTGTTAGGAATTTTTCTGAAGTTATTTCTCAGTAATGTAGGCTTGCACGTACTGTAATTGGAAGATAAGCGACTCAGACAGGAGGAGACCAAACCCTATTGAGAGCAGAATCTTGAAGATTAGATGAGTAGATCGAGTAACTGATGAAGAGGTACCGAATCGAACTGGGGGAAAGAAAATGTATGGCTTAGTTTTAAAAGGAAGTGATTGGTTGATATGACATATCCTGAGCCATCAAAGAATTATCAGTTCTGTTTCTAGAACGAAGTATTGTGGGTGGAAGTTGTAGATGGTGACCAGCGCTTGAACACAATAGTTTGTTTTCTCACAAAATCCTGAATGAGATCTCCCTGGTCGTGGATCGATTGATGGTGGCAGAAGTGTTTTCACATACCCTGACACGCTAAAACATCTGATTACTAGTGAGTTGGTACAACACTGAAACCCAATACACCAGCATAGATTCGGCAAGTCTTCAGTAGGTTTCCAGGGATAAGCAGCAAAAGTCTACGAACAGGTCGTGTAATTCTCATAAATTACGGGATGGTGGTTTATGAGCGCTGAACTGGCAACCGATAAAGTGCCAGATTTGTACCATCGAGTTAAGATCAGGAGAATTTTCTGTCCAAGACATCAACATCAGTTCACTTTCATATTCCTCAAACGAATGAATGTCAATTGATTATCATATTCCTCAAACGAATGCATCACGACTTTTGTCTTAGGAACATTTATCTTGCCGAAAGATTCCATCCACGTTTGTGAGGACATCACGTATAAATGAATGCAGCTGGTCCGCGGTTATATTCGAGTAGTCCACATCTCTCATGGTCCCTGCGATTACTACCACTGGCTCTATGGAAGCCTAGGTGAATATCCCCGTGGCATGACATTGCTACCGCCGGCCTGCGTAAGTGACGACGTGCGTGTTCCGAGCTGCCGTTCGGCTGCATGACGGCATGTCTGGACACTACCGTCGACCTAGTGCAACAAGAAACCTGATTGATCCGATCAAGCAACAAATTTCCATTGACTTTCGGTATAATCTAGATGATCCAGTGCCCACCACACTCGCAACTGACGGTGTCGTTAGGTCAACATGGGAACTCATAGGGATGCCGGTTGCGGAGCCCCATCCGGAGCGACCCGAAGCGAAGTAATCACATACAAAAAGTGGGAAAAGTAGGTCACAAGCTGGGGTTTCCTTACCGAGTTGAATTAATAGAAGAGATACAGAAGATCCAACGAAGAGCTGCACATTTCGTCACGGGATCGTTAAGTCGGCACGAGAACGCCACGGAGATGCTCAACAAACTCCAGTGGCATGCGCTACGAGAGAGGAGTTGTGCGTCTCAGAGAGGTTTAGTATTCAAATTTCAAGAGCTTTGTCCAAGGAAGGTCAGGACAACACGTTACATCCTCACAGAAACTTTTTGCGGAATGACCATGACAACCAGAAAATGAGACAGAGTCCATACGGTGGTTTTCCGACAGTTATTCTTGGAACGCCATATTCGCAAATGGAACAAAGAAAGGGGACAAACATATTGGAGCCAGCATACCATCTGCGACACTACCTAAGCGGGTCGAGCAATTAAAACCCGCTTTAATGAACAAAGGCTTTGTACGACGTCTGTTAATAGCAAAGAGCACTCGTCTAGTAATCGTATCAATACGAGTATATCCAAGCACGTTCAAACAAACGGTAGTCATGTGTTGTGGAACGGTGCAACCTATCATTACCCTGGAGATATTCTGGTGTGTCTCGACCAATAAACAACCTCTGTATGCCAGTAACGGCCAGTTCCTATCCCTGTGTATGGGATAAAGAAACTAAATCATAAATGTATGGGATAAACAAACTAAATCTTATAAATACGTTTACCACATCATCTGAAAGGAATGTCATAAGAACTGAGTAGGCGCAGTTTCGTCGTTCTGCAGCGTGCCTTATCGTACTTTTACAAAACTGACGCTATTATACATCAATGGCTCCTTACAGACATCTTACTGAGGCAGATGTAAGTTAAATAGCCGGACTATCATTAATCACGAGGCCGGCCGGAGTGACCGAGCGGTCCTAGGTGCTACAGTCTGGAACCGCGCGATCGCTACGGCCGCAGGTTCGAATCCTGCCTCGGGCATGGATGTGTGTGATCTCCTTAAGTCAGTTAGGTTTAAGTAGTTCTAAGTTCTAGGGGACTGATGACCCCAGACGTTAAGTCCCATAGTGCTCAGAGCCATTTGAACCATTAATCACAAAATGATTGTTTATTGTTACTTCAGAAAGGCATGAGATGGGAGCGTTAGTCTCACTAACATAGAAAAGCGGATATTTCAAATAAACTTCTCATGAATTAGAATAATTAGAATGACAAATCCTCACACAGATTAATACAACTCTAACCATCTGCTACACTTGATACAGTCACATTCTGATCCATTCTTGAATTGACGATATTTAAAAAAAAAATAGAAATATTACCAATCTGTTTGGTGAATGAAACAATGACTTACCAACTCCTGATAGCGGATGAAACGTAGGACGCAAACGTAATCAAAAAGCTGTATACTGATCTCAGTCAAATCGTCACTCTGCTGCACGGTTGGTAGGAAAGTCCAATCCGTCACGCTGCCTCTACGTAACAAGGTAACACAGCAAAATGTGAGAAAAATAATAAAAACTTATCTAGTATCACTGAGCAGAACAAAAGAAGGAGCGAAATCTGTTTATCGTAATCAGTTAAAAAAAGACAGTTTGCTCGCGCAAGATACAATAATGTAGCCACTCTCCGTACCAATCCCAATATTATGCACCCCTTCTCTTCAACTAAAGAGGAAACCACACTTACTCGTCATCACCGATTTCGCCCAAATTTGTGAAACATACAGCGCTTGGCCAGAAATGAAGCTAACTGAAGTGGGAGCTATAGGTGGTCAAAGCGTTTAGAAAAAATAGTACTTTTGGCGCGGGTCGGACAAGGCATGAACCATTTATGTTAGCGTAGTTTCGAGGCATCGATTGGCGCAGCGGAAAGAGTACGCAACGCCAATTAGAGCATCGTGGGATCGTGCCCCTATCCCATACTGTATTTTATTTTCAATTATTACGATACTTACACTTCAAACAAATCAAAACAATGTTCAATATACTGTATTCGATCTAATGAAAACCTACAAGCAGTAGAACTTTTCTGTTTTAATTGACTCTTGTGAACGACAGTCCACAATTATACAACGCGATTTTTCAAGATGAAGGACTGCCATCGTGCAGTATTAACATGCCCCCCCCCCCCCCCCCCCCGTCTCCCGAAATGAACTTAGCTAGTGCAACCCAGCGATCTTTTTATGCCGGCCACTGTGGCCGAGCGGTTCTAGGCACTTCAGTCTGGAACCGCGAGACCGCTACGGTCGCAGGTTCGAATCCTGCCTCGGGCATGGCTGTGTGTGATGTCAGGTTAGTTAGGTTTAAGTAGTTCTAAGTTCTAAGGGACTGATGACCTCAGAGTCCCATAGTGCTCAGAGCCATTTGAACCATTCTAAGGGCTTGCTCATTTGGAGTTTCCACTTCCACCACAGTCATTTCTTGCAGAGCCCTGCGTATACCGTAAATTAGGACGAAATCGGTGATGGCAAGTAGACGCTGTGCCTTTGTGCGTGATAGCAGAATTATCAGACCACAGCTTGTCTGTCACCAACAACTCTCAAACAGCCTCTTCCGACTCTCCGCTGCCTGCTCGCACAAACTCACAATAACAGGCGTTTTATACGTTAAACTGCTCACGATGACATGCACTGCGTGAGGTGGCGAGAAAACCTAGCACATTTGCCACGTCTGACCGCAACAGACTGCCTGACTCCTTACAACTGTCTCTCCCGCCTCTTTTCAGATTCTACATGCTCACATGCCGTTACCACACTCTAAGCCGTTCAGTGACCGAGCTACCAACTCCAAAGATCACAAGTAAAACTTAAGCACGTTCCATGAAGCACAAATGAAAAATCGAAATCGATCGACATGCGATCGAAAAAAAAAGCTCTCCCATTGTCGATACATAAAAATACGTGATTAGAATGAAGGGTGGCTGGATAAACAGGTACACTTCAGGTTACACAAACGGATTTATCAATACATGAACATGAACAGGTTGTATAACTTAATTGTCGTCTTTAACAACTGCAATAAAAGTCTTACTAGGACCAGACGCGTTTCGCTTTATTTTAAACAATCTTCAGTATTCACTGTGGCAATATGGTTTTTTCTCTAACAATTTTGTTTGTTTTTATTACCAACAGTTCGCATGCTTTACTTATTACTATAAACAATTTTTAACCTTTTCGATACTCACGGTTCTTTTGTAAGTAAAGAAAAGAATAAAACCTGTTTGTAGTAATCAGTGAAGCAAGAGAACGTTCATGATCAAAGCAAATAAAATTATAAGATAAAAAACCATATTTCTACAGTGTCCAACGAAGACATGTACGTAATCACGAAATCTCTATTACAAACAATAACACGGGGATACTGCATGGAGCAAACAAAGGGCCGTGTCTTGACGTGCTTGAGAAACTTGAAATTTATACTGACACAAGAAAAGAACCTGACAATAAAGTTAACAAACACATGAATTTTGCCGTAACACTTCTTCAGTGTTCTCCAGCATGTGAGTGATGGCCCATGTTCTTCGTCGTTCAACATACATACTTTTGTTAATCAAATTGTTTGGCCGTTTTGGAAGGTACTCGACGCCGACTGCAGCCTGTGACACGCACAAACATATTACTGCATCGGTCGTCACACAACCTGCTATGGTATCTGGCGCATTCTATTATTTTTCCCACATTACTAACGTTAGACGCTTTTGTAATTTGTAGTAGACAAAAACAGCGTCGCACCACGAAGGAATTACCCGAATTTATCACAATGGGACGGACATCAGTAGATGTGATGCAGACATAAAAAGAAACAAATGTTTACATTCCCAGAAAAATTGGACGACTCATTCAAGATAAATAGCTTCACAAAATGAGCAAGTCAATAACGTGTTGCCCATCTCTGGCCCCTATGCAAGCAGTTATTCTGCTTGACATTGATATACACACATCAAAAAAAAGTTTTGTATTACCCCGGTTCCCAGAACTCCTGAAGGTAGACGTTGACTGTGGATATTGTATCACAGACACAGTCTCTTTGACTCTTCAGAGATGTCACTAAAACCGTCCAAAGATGTAAACGACCATGCATGAGCAGCGCATATTAGACAGAGGGGGTCCGACAGGCGATCAGTTCCCGTCATCCCACCAGGAAGGACGCACACGGCTCGTGCTGTCCGTAGTTCAACCATGCCTTAACGGTCAATACCGCGGTACGATCGCCTCCGCATTGTTACTTTGTGCCAGAAAGGACTCTCAACAAGGGAAGTGTCCAGGCGTCTAAGAGTGAGCCCAAGCGATGTTGTTCAGACGTGGAGGAGATACAGAGAGACAGGAACTGTCGATGACATGCCTCGCTAAGACCGCCCAAGGGCTACTACTGCAGTGGATTATGGCTCGGAGGAACCCTGACAGCAACACCACCAAGTTGAATGATGCTTATCGTTCAGCTACAGGACGTCGTGTTACGACTCAAACTGTGGGCAATATGCTGCATGATGCGCAACTTCATTCCCGACCTCCATGGCTAGGACCATCTTCGCAACCACGACACCATGCAACGCGGTGCAATTGTGCCCAACAACATGCCGAATGGACCGCTCAGGATTGGCATCACGTTCTCTTCACCGATGAGTGTCGCATATGCCTTCAACCAGACAATCGTCGGACACGTGTTTGGAGGCACCCCGGTCAGGTTGAACGCCTTAGTGTCCAGCAAGGTGGTGGTTCCCTGCTTTTTTTTGGGCTGGCATTACGTAGGGCCGACGTACGCCGTTGGTGGTCAAGGAAGGCAGCATATTGGCGAGGCATTCGTCTTTATGGACGACAATTCGCGACCCATCGTGCACATCTTGTGAATGATTTCTTCAGGGTAACGACATCGCTCGACTAGAGTGGCCAGCATGTTCTCCAGACATGAAGCCTATCGAATATGCCCGA
Source organism: Schistocerca americana (assembly GCF_021461395.2). Taxonomy (NCBI): domain Eukaryota; kingdom Metazoa; phylum Arthropoda; class Insecta; order Orthoptera; family Acrididae; genus Schistocerca; species Schistocerca americana. Next base: position 184,847,379 of record NC_060126.1, read on the forward strand.
GATAGACTGAAAAGGGCTGTTCATGGACGACGTCACCCTCCAACCACTCTAAGGGATCTACGCCGAATCGCCGTTGAAGAGTGGGACAATCTGGACCAACAGTGCCTTGATGAACTTGTGGATGGTATGCTACAACGAATACAGGCATGCATCAGTGAAAGAGGACGTGCTACTGGGTATTAGACGTAGCAGTGTGTACAGAAATCTGAACGACCACCTCTAAAGGTTTTGCTGTATAGTGGAACAACATACAATATGTGGTTTTCACGAGCAATAAAAAGGGCAGAAATGATATTTATGTTGATCTCTATTCGAATTTTCTCTACAGGTTCCGCAACTCTCGGAACGATGGTGATGCAAAACTTTTTTTGATGTGTGCATTTGTTGGTTGTCTTCCTGAAGAATACCGTGCCAAATTCTTGCCGTTCGTTAAGTTCCTTTTCAGGTTCTTTTCTTTTGGCAGTATAAATTTCGAGTTCCTCAAGCACGTCGAGATACGGCCCTTTGTTTGCTCCATGCAATATCTCCATGTTACTGTCGACGTTACATCATCAAAATCACCAGTCGGTCGTTGGGGCTCAGTTTGTAGCGGGACTCATCACTGAAGACATTGTACTCCAGTCAATGAGATTCCAGGCTGAAGACGTGTCTAGCAACGCCTCGCCCAGCGATGGGATACCAAACTGATTGTTGCCCGCCGTACGGGCCGACGACCAGGACTAATGGTCTAGGGGCAATTTTTTTTCATAGCAGGTCCTCTTTGGTTGTTACAGACGACATTCTGCTTACCGTTTTGTTGCTCATCGTGGCGAGCCATCCTAGGCTTGCATTTCAACATATAAGCCGCCCGCACTCACCAACAGTTTCTACCGCTTGCCTTCGTGCTTGTCGTACCCGGCCTTGGCCAGCGAGGTCACCCGGTCTCTCCCCAATTGAGAACGCCTGAAGCATTATGGGCAGGGCCCTGCAATGAGTTCGGAATTTTGACGATCTAACGCTCCCATTGGACAGAATTTGGCACAATATCCCCCAGAAGGTCATCCAGCAACTCTATCAATCAATGCCAAAACGAATAACTGCTTGCATAAGAGCCTGGAGTGGACAGAGGCGTTATTGACTTGCTCCATTTGTGAAGCTGTTTGTCGTGAATAAATCGTCCAGTTTTCCTGAAATTGTAATCATAGGTTTTTTGAGAGTAATAAATGGTAAAAATAAAGATGATTGTCATAATAGCTCTTGTCAGCATGACATTATGTTGCAAAAGCACTATAAGCTGCTAAAAATTAATGGTTCTATAACTGGTTTCAACATTAGAGTAATCGTCTGACATTTTTAAACATAAAAATCTGTCAGACGATGAGTTTATTGTTGAAATCAGTCATAATCATAAAAAATTTTAACAGCGTTCGTTGTTTTTGCATAAAAACGCTTTTTATAAAGACAGATGGCATGACTAAAGAGGAGATGGGAATAAGGTTAGTAATAAAAATAATTATGATGATAATAATAATAACAAAAAACATCAATAATTATAATTAAAAATTAATGGTAAGGATGTGCGCAGATCTTGCAGTGGTTTCTAACTCGGCCGATTTTGTAGTATGGGCTAGCAGGTCGCCGGCTCGGCGTGTTGTGAATATGCTGGTGTTTTGTGGCAATGCATCTCGTATAAGCTCGATATTTTTATCGAACGTGCGACAACGAGTACTACTTCATACTTGCATACGCAGCCATATTCTACAGGTCTATTATGGCATTCGTAATTCTCCTTATGGTGATGACGCTGTTTGTCGGTGAAGGATGGAGCGGTGCACATAAACATTTCCCCCGTAGCGTCACCGTTTTCCCCCAAACAGGAAAAGTGGTGGCGCTTGGATTCTACACGGCTGTTGAACATTTTGAACTCACTTCTGTCCTACAATTTGCAGAATCTCTTTCTGTTCCCAGGAGTCCTTTTTCTATGAATACTATGAAAGCGGAAGGTCAGTGTTGTAGCTCGTGTAAAAACTTGGAGGCACATACATTTAGAATTAAAAAAATTACCTATTTTCTGCGCTAGATCGGCTGCAAGCGTCAAGGGTACGGAAAGGCAGTTGACCGGCAATAAAAACTATCAACTATGGCAATAGCAGATAGCAATCAGTTTTAATAGTAGGGTCAATATTGTAAGCTAACTGCCCCTCGCTTTTTATCTGAATACGCGCAAATATGTCTCTTGACACACTCCGTGAAGAAATGCACGTTTCCGTATCAAGCTTAGATCCAAAAAATGATTTATGACGCAATCTGTACTTAAAAAAGAAAACGTATTCACGGGTATTCACTGGTAACTTCGTGCAACTAAAACAGTAGCGCGCGTAAACGGATATGTAACTGATAACCGTAAGTGGCACAATCTGCTAACGTAGCGCTATCTACTTAGATCCTGAAACTTAAAGATATATTGCAGGTACATTGAATATATAAAGTGCAATCGAAAAGTTTCCACTTGACTGCCGCATAGTGCAGAATTGACATGCCAACCAGGGAAAATCACCGTGAGCATTAAGACAATCGTTCCACCGACGCACCAGGTTGAAGATACCTGTTTGGTAAAACACCGTATCCTGCTGCTGCTGCTCATCCTCGTCCGAAAGGAATCGTCGACTTTTCAAGACCGTTTTTAAGAAACCGATGACGTGATAATCGCACACCGAGAGATCGGGACTACTGAGCGAGTGCTCATGTGTCTCCTCTACTTGAGTTGGCGTAATTGCTGCGTTGCGACGTTTGGGGTATTTGGACCGGCGTCTTTTATCGAATCGCGACCAGCGCCGAAGTTGGCGCACCATTCCACAACGATGATTTTCGACAGACATGCTGTCCCATGCACATTCTTCATTCCTCAGTGCATGTCTACCACTGTTCGTCCTTCTGCAGCCAAGAAAAGAGTAACTTCACGATGCTCCTGTTTGGACACATTTGGTAATAACGTCGCCATAGTTCACGTTTCCTCATTTAGCGCACGCAGAAAGGCACGACAGCCACAATAATCTCTTGCCTACATGTCAGTGCTTATACGTATATTCGCAACAGATCGCACAACGTTGCATAAACGCTGCAGCAACGTCCTCAAACTGAAACTTTTTTATCGCCCCTTATCATATGATGAGGTTTCTCGGAATCATCACGCCATTACTTGCCTGCTGACCTGTCAGGCGTGAAAAGAACTGCAGAAGCTTTCTGCTGTTTATAGTGAAAGTATCATGTCTAAAATTATCTTTAAAAGTGAAAGTATCTAACCAAAATTGTTTCCCTTTTAATTAGTGAAAATATCATAGATAAAATTGTTCCAAAATAATTATTCAACCAACCCGCATCTGACTGCGTCTGCAAACTTGTTTCGTACACTCCTCCATTTTGCCAGTAATGAAACATGTATTTGACTCAGCAATCAATTTTAAGAGAATAATGCCGTTTGTGCAATGGCGTTAGGATGGTACTGAAAAATTAACTTTTGGCCCTGATGTTTACTTAATGAAATTATATCTTGACTTGAATAATGCCAGTTGTGCAATGGCAGAAAGTTATTTACTTGAAATAACTTTGCTCTGATAACTTTAGTTATACCAAAATCGATTTCAAACCATGAACGGCACATATATATTGCATAGAGGCCTCATTTTCTTTACATTCTTTCATTTGGTGCGTAACTTTACTACTCATTTCCGTATTCAGTTCAAACAAAGGATGTGGATTATGTTTGAGGCTGTTAGATTTAAACGCAGTGTTTATCTCAGTATATATCTATATATATGTTAAAATTTTAAGTCATACACAAAACTACCATTGCCAACATTTTTGCAGCACGAATCACTCATACAAAAAATTTTACAAAACGCTTACTGCGTCAAAACTTGGACATACAAGTCCTAACTCTGAACATTATCTAACAAAAACCATTTTGAAATCATTTTATAGCTTCGCCCATTAACGTCCTACAATTTGCTCAGTGTACAACCTGAAAACTGCGTAGCGCAAATCCTATCTTAAAGCTGTCACCACATGTCTGCTCCCTATGGGCACCTAGCTGCGACTTCCGTCTTTTTTACTGTGCGTGCCCAGCTATCTTAACCATTGCATTGGGGGCTTAATTAAATATTATGCAAATATTTTCAAGTTTTGTAGCAGACTGTCCGGTTACTCAGTCTCGTAACCGGTTGGCCCTGACTAGTATTACTCCGCAATCTGACTGCATAGAATAACAACAAAGAATGAAAGGAAATTTCCGTTAACACAATTAATTAATTAAGTCCCCAGCAACTATAAAAGCTACGAAACAACAAAGCACAAGTGTAACTGTTCTGTGTGTGGAAGTGTGATTCAACGTACACATCTGGCACGGTTCTTCCTCAATACGACAAGATGCTTTAAACGCCATTTACAATGAAGTAATAAAAAAAACCAGAAATACTATGATTACACATAGAAATCAGAGGTACACTCTAATACATGAACACAAGCCAGATGCTTTGTTGACTGAACCTGTGACCAAGAAGCATTGTTATTTAGGAAATTTGAAATACAAAAAAAATTTTTTATTACCTCATATATATTGACGAAAAATACACTCTGATCATTACAACATCCCCAATCGAACAGCATCGGCTGTCTATCCCATCAGAACAACTGCACACAACATACTCACAACTAGTACTGCTATCAACATCGTCTCAACAAGCACTGACTACGGGAACCTCAGAACTACTACTACTGCCCACAGCAACTTCTGAACAAGCACTGCCAGTGGAGGCGGCGGAATAATACTCTTTGGCGCAATCTCTGGCGCTGTGACTCAGTGTAGCCACCTTTCACCATCAAAGATCCTTCTGCTCAAAGATATTATACTCATTCCACCTTGCGGTTGGCTTTATTATCTGGATCTAACCTGATCAGACCTTAGCACATATCTTTCAATAGTTCTTATAAAATGTGTATATTGATTGCAATAGCGCCTGTTTTTGATTCGTGTTCCTGCTGAAGGTTAGAGAAGTTGTAATGATTCTTGCTGCAGCTAAATGCAGATTACAGTGTTCACACAATACGCCGAAAATAATTGGATCCTTCAAAAGGTATTTGTCAACGTCCCGGGATTATAAAGAAACCTCAGAAGCTTCAATTTAGTTACTAACAATTTCGACTAAAACGTAATCATTGGTACAAAATGTATACAATAGTCCATGTCTGCAGCGCGTGGCACATTGTACCATCACAAAATAAAGAACTGGACAACAAGAAATTCTACGGACATCATAGAATACTGGAAACATTTAACTGAACAAGAGTGTGATGAGTTTCGCATTTTCGTACTAAATTTTACTTTTATGAGATTACTCCCATTTTCATGCAATTACTACTAATTAAAAGTAGAACAAACGTTATTTTTATTAAAAAATTAAGATTCTGTGTGATAAGGCAGACTTTGCACAGCAAATGGAAATAGCTGAGAACTACTGAGTGCTGATATACTTTCCTAGATAACACAGATTTATTGCAAAAATAAAATTGGAATGTAGCAATAATATCTCAAAACACAAGAAATGTGCCTGCTATTAAGAAAAACCAGACAAGTGCGGGAAGGACTCGCGATCTAGCTTTCCTGGAAACTTAATTATGGCTGTAAATAGTATCTATAGCTTAGGATGTAGGTAGTATCTATAGATTTTGAAGAGTGAGTATGCTAGCACCAAAACATGTCACATAAATGCCCGTATCTTTGAATTGCATTGACTTAGAAGCTTGAATTTTTTACACTGTCAAGAGTCCTTAGACCTTAGTAGTGTGACACAAATTTCAACTTGAGACTTCTATCCGTTCCTGAGAAAAAGGAGTCTTAACAAACCGCCGAATCTTTTGATCGCACTGACTTAGAACCTTAAATTCTTTATACCGCCAAGGGATCGAAAACCTTGGAGTTTGACATAAATTTCAGCTTCCTACCTTTACACCTTCCTGAGAAAAAGGGATCTTAACAGATGAACAGTCAGACAGGCAGACAAAAAAAGGCAAAAAAATATGTTATCTAATTACTGATTAAGGATCTTCGGATTTTTCCTTTACTTGTACTGTGATACCTTGCTTCTTGGCAAATGTCATAATTCTAGGTCAAGGAAAGCACTCCATAGGTTTTGATGAGTGAGTATGGGTGTTTCAAAATATGTGACATAAATGGCTGTATCTTTCGACTGCATTGATTCGGAGTCTTAAATCTTGGTACACCGCCAAGAGGGCGGAGACCTTAGTATATAAATTTAGACGTGATACCTCTACGCGCTTATAAGAAAACGGGGGCTTAACAGATAAACAGACAGAAAGGCGGACTGCAAAAAGAACAATTTTACAATTATGTATAACTTAAATTGGAAAGAACAAATAGAAAATATTGTGGAGAAGGCTAACGAAAGACTGCGTTTTATTAGCATGACACTTAGAAAATGTACCAGATCTACTAAGGAGACTGCCTTGTCCGTCCTTTCTTAGAATACTGCTGCGCGGGGTGGGATACTTACCAGATGGGATTGACGAAGTACTTCGAAAAAGCTCAAAGATGGGCTGCACGTTTTTATTGTGACGAAATAGGGGAGAGAGTTTCACTGAAATGATGCAGCATTTGGGGTGGACATCATTAAACCAAAGGCGTTTTTCGTTACGAGGGAATCTTCTAACAAAATTTCAATCAACAGCTTTCTCCTCCGAATGCGAAAATATTTTGTTGACGCCGACCTACAAAGGGAGAAACGATAACCGTAAAAAATAAGAGAAATCAGAGCTGGTACAGGGTTCGTTTTTTCCGCACGCTATATGAGATTGGAGTAATAGAGAATTGTGAAGGTGGTTCGATGAATTCTCTGCCAGGCACTTAAATGTGATTTGCAGAGTATCCATGTAGATGTAGATGAAGATGTAGATCCTATATGGGTACCGTTTCTACCGACTAAAGTACGGAATCCTAAGGAATAATGAAATATGCACACAAGCTAAAATACAGGCAACGAAACTATCTTTAAAAAAATGGAAACAAAGTATCCCATAACGAACTGGAAATCTGGCTCAAAGGCCTACAAAATTCAGCGATTGAATTCGGCATTAAACACTACCGGATGGCTCATTCAGTTAATATAATATATCCTTCAGCAAAGCAGAGGATGGTCAGTGAACTGGAGTGTTTCACTTGAGGAATCTCAAGTACGGGATGCACAGCCCATGCACTCCAACAACAAGAATCATGCAGGCACCGGGAACAATACTGACCGGTGCTTTGGGCACTGTTCTGTGTGCGCCAGCCGCTGCTGTCCCTGTGTTGTATTGCCTACTCGGCGCCCACCGCCCTTCTCCGTTGCTCGCTCGTCCACCCACTAGGACGCCAGTTGCTGATTATTGTCCTCCTCGTGCCGATGGAGTGGCCATCATGTTCCGTCGCTCTCGGCAGGACCCCATAAGGCCGCTCTACGGTCGTTGCCTCCTCGACACCAGCGGTGGCGCCACCTGCGGCGCCCTAGATGTTTGCAGCGCCCTCTGGCCCTCAGAGAGAGAACTACCTGCTCATTTGGTATCTCCTGCTGAACGAGGCAGGATCTCCACAGTCCCACCAGTGTCACGCCACAAATACAGTCAAACCTCAATACAAAGAATTTCATGTTACCATGAAAATTAAATATTTGTACCAGTGTTATTGTTATAATGAGGGTTTGTTATCGTGACTCGGAGCAAGGAGCCATGTTTGAGTGGCTGGGAAGTACATTACTGGAGTACTTCTCTGATTACAAATAACATTAAAAGACAAATAATGAAACACGTTCAGGCAACCATTGTAGGTCGTACCTCTCGCTCCTTCTGGCTCCTGGATTTTTCCGTTACCATCTGCGCCAATCCTGTCCGACTCCCCCCCCCCCCCACCCTCACCTACCTTGGCCTCACTATTGACCGTCACCTCACTTGGATCCCTCGTCTCCACTACATCCAATCCAAAGCCCACAACCGCCTCCGACTCCTCAAACTCCTCTCTGTCAGACATGGGGGTTGAACCCCTCTACCATCCTCGACACCTACAAATCCTTAATCCGTCCCATCCTCTGTTATGCCAGTCCCGCCTGGATCTCTGCGCCCCCCCCCCCCCCCAAATTCTATAAGTCCCTTCAGATCCTCGAGCGCCATGCACTCCTCCTCGTCTTCCATATACACCTCCCGTCCCCCACACGAATCCTCTACGACCTGATTCCTTCCCCCATCTGCTCCTGTTCTTGGAACATATCTGCATACTCTACACCTCCCGCCGCCTTGATCCCCCTCATCCCCTTGTTGCTCCTCTCCTCTTCAACCCACGCCTTCACTCTTGTGTCCCCACTACCCTCCATCTCTACACCCTTCAGCTCCTTTTCCAAGATGGCTTCCGTCAACTCCCTCTCTCGGATGATGCCCTCTCTCCCTCCATTTATCCCTCCTATCACCTCTGATCGTCATCTTCCCCTCCTTTCCTCTGCCTTTCCGCAGGCTCCCCCCCTTCCATCCTGTTTTTTCCCTGCCTACCCTCTCTCTGCCTCCCTTCTCCCCCCCCCCCAAGTCCTTTTGCATTCCCCTCCTGTGCCTTTCCCTACTCTCACTCGCATTTGCACAGCTCCCCCCCCCCATCTTATGAGTCCTCATCCCCGTTGGCTCCTTCCCCCCCCCACCCCCCACTTTTATTTTTCCTCTCCTTACCCCCTTTTCTTTCCCATCATCTGTCCAGGTTTCCCCCGTCTGCCCTTGGCTGTGGTGTGTCATATTTGTGCCAACTTTTTAGTGCAGTGTTCAAGTGAGTGTTCAGTGTTGTGCGTCTTTCCAAAGTGTTGCGAACAGAAATCATGCTGTCGCTGGGTGTGGTTTTTATATCTCTTGCGAACAGAAACCAGACTGTCGCCCTGTTTTTTAATTGTCTGTCTATTATTTTACCTGTCTGCTTCCTGTGTATTTTATTAGCATCACCGGCCCTTTATTTCATGTTTTAAGTTCCACAGTTTTCTGTCATTTTACCATTTTAGTCACGTGATTGTATCGCTTGCTTTTATTATTTATTACCCTCATTTTTTTAAAAACAAATTCTGTAGGCTGAAGAGCGGCGGACTAAGCTGCTGCCAGCCCGCCCCCTTCGAGGGGAATCGAAACTCAATAAAGGAAAAAAAAGAGAAACACATTTTGTTCACTTCATTTATTAATACTGTACCATTAGAATATCTTACTTTTGTGTACTGAAAAATTCAGTTATTTTCCTTTGTTTCTTTTTTCTTAAAGATTCTCTTGTGAATATTTTCTTTATCTCCTCTAACGCAATCAGTTGCTGCGCTGAAACATGGGGGATTGAAGATGCTACTTGCTGAATGGCTTACAACTGACCTATTAGCTCCGTTAGTGGAGGGGGATTCGTACTTACCACATCACTGTCATCGTCACAAACTTCAACTGGAGAATTACCCTTCAACTCCTCGACGACAGATTCGTCGGTATATGCTTCGAACACCAAAGCCTCATCGTCCACTGACAAGTATTTAACTACTGAAGCATCTATGGTTTTAGCAGTAACTGCTGAATAAATCTCCAGATCATTTTGCAATTCATCCTGCGTTATTTCCTCCATCACAACATTCTCACCAAGATCTTCACATTCCGAAATTCTTGCATTTTTCCAGCAGTTCACAACCACGTTCGGGTGTACACTGTTCCAGGATCTAGCCACACTTTGAAACTGTAGCGATTGCTCACCTTTCTTTCAATGTCTGCGATCACGTGTTGAACTAAACGTGAACGGTATTTAGTCTTAAAGTTCTTAATTACCCCCATATTTAGTGGCTGAATAATCGAAGTGCAGTTCTGGGGGTGGGGAGAGGGGAGTAGCATAGTTCAACGTTCTTCAATGCTGGCATGTTGTCATACGCATTACAATTATCCACCAGAAACGCAGTTTTCTTCATTGACATCTCTTTATCAAGCGGAAGCAGCCACTCGCAAAAAAATTACGTCATACACGCTTTTCGATTTGCCTTGTAATTGATTGCAATAAAAGAAATCACATTTACGATACGACTGTAGCAAGACATTACAACTGAAGTTATACTGTACTGAATTAACTTATAAATTAAAAGAAGGTAAAATAAAATGTATGTACCCTCTCGTACATTTTTGGAGCACCGTGGGTTTGTTGACCATCCGATCACCAGTGGTATCAATTGATGTCTTCCTGACGCGTTGCTGCAGAGAAGAGCAGTTAGGCGAACTATAGACTGCTTCCCTCCTTTACACTTTTCTCCTCTAAGGCCGGTATTACACTATCAGATTTCTTTGTCAAAGTTGATATGTCAAATATAGTTTCATGGTGTAATAGGGCACTTTGTCAAATCTCGTCTGTCGTCAAATAAATTTGATCAAATCCAGGACCTCGCTGTAGATTTGATCATACAAGTCGCTTGTCTTTTGTTCGCTGCAACGTGACATGTTACCACGTGGAGCGCTAGTGTGTTTATCAACATGGTCAGTAAATACAATTGGTGTGTGGCGTCGACTACAAAATTAATAGAGATGTATGAAGCTGATGAGTTGCTTTAAAACGTGAGGCACCCTGAATGCAAAAATAGATTAAGAAAATTGGAGAGCTATATAAATATTGCGGAGGTCATTAGCTGTGACATACAGCCTGGGTGCACGGCTGACGACATAAAAAAGAAAATTAATGGCCGCCGCACAACCTACTCCCACGAGAAATCAAAAGTACGTATCGACATATTTCTTTCTGTTTATATACACAAGTAAGGTTTACATGACATACAAATGATTAGCATAAATTTGTTCACTGCAGCTACTTGAAACATACAATAATGTTTACATAACCTACAAGTAGTTCACATTATTTCCATTACTATTATTGCAGATGCTTAAAAGCAAATGTGGAGCCAGTGCACAAGTGGTTTAACTCCGCAAGTGTACTGGTTCCACATGCTAAAGTTCCTCGACCAAGCCACAGAGGCGGACTAAAGTGAGTAATGTCGAGACCACGGAAAGTGGAAGTGAACGTGGTACACCAACATTTGTTTACATTTTACGTAACTAAATGTGATTATCTTGCCAGGGCACTTTCCCAGCGCCATTGTAAAATGTTTTAAAACATTCTCTAACTGCTCTCCCGTGTACTGGACGTCCAGAGGCAGCTTGGCAAGCTATTGGTTCCATTCGTTGTAGGTCCTCCGTGCTTTGAGACTCAAGATAAGTGCAGTCTCCTACTCCGGCAGACACTGTTTCCTGACGAGTGTACAAGTGTTTTCTTCTCTCAGTCAACAAATTGTGCAGGGTGCAGGCAGCCAGTGTAATTGCGGTAACTTTTTCTGGAGGTAGACTAATGGTAGTAAGAAAAATCCTGAAACGACTGGCAAGAATGCCAAAGCTGCTTTCGACTAATCTTCTTCCTCGTGACAGTCTGTAATTGAAAACCAGTTGTTCCTTAGTGATTTCTTTTAATGGGTATGGCTTCATAATGTTGTAACTCAGAGGAAAAGCATCATCTGCCAGTACAACCATTGGAGCTGTAATGCTAATGTTCCCAAGCTTCCTGCCTTCAGGAATGATCAGAATAGATCAGTCAATGAGACACTCCCGTAGTTTGCTTTTTGAAAACACTCCAGCATGCGACGGGGCGGTAAATATATAAAGAAGTGCGGTTGAAGCGTTCTCACGCGAATGTGCATATACAAATGTTGTTTAAAATATTATTGCAAATTTTTGGCTCTCACGTAAGTCTCGGGGGATGATTTCCACACTTGGTGCATTTTTACACTGTTCCACACCCTCGCATTTGCTATATTTTTTAAATTAATTATTCTCTCAGACATGAGTACAGTTTATGCTAGGGAACAAAGATTAGACGATTATTATAGCAAAATCAGTTTTTCACGACACATTTCAATCACTATTTATTGGCGTTGTCGTTTTCTTTCACACAATGAAATTAGCACTGGTGAGACAGTTTACAATTTTACTTTCATAATAATTTGCCTCCGAGTCCCCAATAGCAGTAATGTAAGCTGCTATAAACAAAATTTACTCAATCAGTTCGATCAGAACCACAAGTCCCACAGTCCTTTTTGTTCTAACAGTTTTGGCGCGAAATCACAGTTCGCCACATGTTCACTTACGACGATGTATACCTCGTAAATCGTACTCACACAAATAATCGTAGCACTTCCAGTTCGCCAAATATATGCTTGCACACTTGCACTATTAAACAATACTCTTTATCGAAATAAATCGGCGCGAAAAAGAATTCTCAAACGACCACATGGGCCACCTCAAGTGGGGCTCGCTCGCCACCCACTCTCCAAATCGACTGACCAACGACTGAACACTGGCCAAGATGGTCGCTTGCGTATATAGGTTCGAACGTCAACCCCCCCCCCCCCCCCACCCCCGGTTATGCAAGTACCAATCCCAACAGTTAAGGTTACAAATTTTGATACACATGTCCCTCTACAGAAATAAGTACACCATCGGAACCGCGTTAAAAAGTACATCTTATTTACTATCTTACATTAATTTCTAGGGTTATTCTATCGCCCGTAAATCAAGTTTTAGTTTTTGCAAAATTTCGCCACTTACCGCAAATTTGTTTGTTTACATCTGTGCTGCAAAGTTTTAACATGGAACTGCATATAGCACTGTTTTTATACGTAATCTATAGCGATCTACACATTTCACTGCTCAAAATCTTCATATCTATAATAATTAATTAATTATGGGCGATAAATGTTAATAATAATTTGCAAATAATGAAAACTATTGCAAGTTACATGTATAGCATAACTTAACGAGTTTAAAATACATAAGATGCCAACTAAAATATTATATAGTGCCTTTCTTTACGTCATGAATTTTCTATTGAATTTTATAAACAATTTCCCCTCAAACTTTGTTTATTGCTCTTTACGGGCTTAATTATTTATTACTATGGCCCTCGATCCGCTATGACGAGACGTTTTTAATGAGTGCTCACTCATTCCTGTAAGTTGTTATTTACTATATTTATTAATCTTTCAGTATTCATAATTATTAACCGATTTTGAGGTTACTATAACTTTTGCGTCTCGTGACTTGAAATAAAGATCGATCATTCAGAAGGTGCATATTGCTGACCACAATCCACTGCCGCATCGCTCTTCACCGTAAGTTACATAGTTTTCGCGTAATGCGCGAAAAACCAAACAATTCGCCAAGCTGCAGGGCACGTGGCGACGGAGGCATCCCACCGACCGTTGCAAATCTCGCGCGGGCGCGCCACGCACCACGTAGCGGCCTGGCTCTCCACAAAGCAATCCTTGCATACTCGAAATATTCATCTAGTAACGGGGGTTTGTACCGTCACAAGCATCACCATCACGCCGATTAGTTCCTACATCAACACACAAAAATCTGTAGGTAGCTTCTACCAGGTTCGTCGCTGTTAGTAGTAGTTTATCCTGTAGTGAAGTAGAAGTGGATAGTTCCTGTGAATTATTATGGGTGGAGGTTACACTAAACAACCGAACTAGGTTAATAATTGGCTCCTTTTACCGACCTCCCGACTCAGCAGCATTAGTGGCAGAACAACTGAGAGAAAATTTGGAATACATTTCACATAAATTTTCTCAGCATGTTATAGTCTTAGGTGGAGATTTCAATTTACCAGATATAGACTGGGACACTCAGATGTTTAGGACGGGTGGTAGGGACAGAGCATCGAGTGACATTATACTGAGTGCACTATCCGAAAATTACCTCGAGCAATTAAACAGAGAACCGACTCGTGGAGATAACATCTTGGACCTACTGATAACAAACAGACCCGAACTTTTCGACTCTGTATGTACAGAACAGGGAATCAGTGATCATAAGGCCGTTGCAGCATCCCTGAATATGGAAGTTAATAGGAATATAAAAAAAGGGAGGAAGGTTTATCTGTTTAGCAAGAGTAATAGAAGGCAGATTTCAGACTACCTAACAGATCAAAACGAAAATTTCTGTTCCGACACTGACAATGTTGAGTGTTTATGGAAAAAGTTCAAGGCAATCGTAAAATGCGTTTTAGACAGGTACGTGCCGAGTAAAACTGTGAGGGACGGGAAAAACCCACCGTGGTACAACAACAAAGTTAGGAAACTACTGCGAAAGCAAAGAGAGCTCCACTCCAAGTTTAAACGCAGCCAAAACTTCTCAGACAAACAGAAGCTAAACGATGTCAAAGTTAGCGTAAGGAGGGCTATGGGTGAAGCGTTCAGTGAATTCGAAAGTAAAATTCTATGTACCGACTTGACAGAAAATCCTAGGAAGTTCTGGTCTTACGTTAAATCAGTAAGTGGCTCGAAACAGCATATCCAGACACTACGGGATGATGATGGCATTGAAACAGAGGATGACACGCGTAAAGCTGAAATACTAAACACCTTTTTCCAAAGCTGTTTCACAGAGGAAGACCGCACTGCAGTTCCTTCTCTAAATCCTCGCACAAACGAAAAAATGGCTGACATCGAAATAAGTGTCCAAGGGATAGAAAAGCAACTGGAATCACTCAATAGAGGAAAGTCCACTGGACCTGACGGGATACCAATTCGATTCTACACAGAGTACGCGAAAGAACTTGCCCCCCTTCTAACAGCCGTGTACCGCAAGTCTCTAGAGGAACGGAGGGTTCCAAATGATTGGAAAAGAGCACAGATAGTCCCAGTCTTCAAGAAGGGTCGTCGAGCAGATGCGCAAAACTATAGACCTATATCTCTGACGTCGATCTCTTGTAGAATTTTAGAACATGTTTTTTGCTCGCGTATTATGTCATTTCTGGAAACCCAGAATCTGCTATGTAGGAATCAACATGGATTCCGGAAACAGCGATCGTGTGAGACCCAACTCGCTTTATTTGTTCATGAGACCCAGAAAATATTAGATACAGGCTCCCAGGTAGATGCTATTTTTCTTGATTTCCGGAAGGCGTTCGATACAGTTCCGCACTGTCGCCTGATAAACAAAGTAAGAGCCTACGGAATATCAGACCAGATGTGTGGCTGGATTGAAGAGTTTTTAGCAAATAGAACACAGCATGTTGTTATCAATGGAGAGACGTCTACAGACGTTAAAGTAACCTCTGGCGTGCCACAGGGGAGTGTTATGGGACCATTTCTTTTCACAATATATATAAATGACCTAGTAGATAGTGTCGGAAATTCCATGCGGCTTTTCGCGGATGATGCTGTAGTATACAGAGAAGTTGCAGCATTAGAAAATTGTAGCGAAATGCAGGAAGATCTGCAGCGGATAGGCACTAGGTGCAGGGAGTGGCAACTGACCCTTAACATAGACAAATGTAATGTATTGCGAATACATAGAAAGAAGGATCCTTTATTGTATGATTATATGATAGCGGAACAAACACTGGTAGCAGTTACTTCTGTAAAATATCTGGGAGTATGCGTGCGGAACGATTTGAAGTGGAATGATCATATAAAATTAATTGTTGGTAAGGCGGGTACCAGGTTGAGATTCATTGGGAGAGTGCTTAGAAAATGTAGTCCATCAACAAAGGAGGTGGCTTACAAAACACTCGTTCGACCTATACTTGAGTATTGCTCATCAGTGTGGGATCCGTACCAGATCGGTCTGACGGAGGAGATAGAGAAGATCCAAAGAAGAGCGGCACGTTTCGTCACAGGGTTGTTTGGTGGCCGTGATGGCGTTACGGAGATGTTTAATAAACTCAAGTGGCAGACTCTGCAAGAGAGGCGCTCTGCATCGCGGTGTAGCTTGCTCGCCAGGTTTCGAGAGGGTACGTTTCTGGATGAGGTATCGAATATATTGCTTCCCCCTACTTATACCTCCCGAGGAGATCACGAATGTAAAATTAGAGAGATTAGAGCGCGCACGGAGGCTTTCAGACAGTCGTTCTTCCCGCGAACCATACGCGACTGGAACAGGAAAGGGAGGTAATGACAGTGGCACGTAAAGTGCCCTCCGCCACACACCGTTGGGTGGCTTGCGGAGTATCAATGTAGATGTAGATGTAGAAATAAAATGACATTGTTGAACGATTTATAATTGAAAAAGTGAGATCCACGAGCATTGTGGGCATTTAATACGAATATGCTTTCTGTCCATTGCTTCTGTAGTGTTATAACAGTTGCACTTCTCCTCGAAATCCTTTGCAATTTGCTCTCGCTCTTCTCTCCTTGTGGGTAGTACCTGTAAATAAGATTTATGTATGTAGAAGGAAGTATGTAACTAATGGCTTTCATTTCTATTTTATAACATGAAATGCAGGCTCAACAAGCATGCAGTGAGCCGCAGCCACAGCCCGAGCATCGTGATCGGCCTCCCACAAAAAGAAGGAGAGGCACAACTGACGTCATTGTGTAGGCCACCAGAACGTTGAAGGCTGTGGCTGATATGGCCAGGACTTTGCCCCAGTCTGTCCAAGAAGACCGCTACAGCGCCCGTGCCATCCACATCGCAGCTGAACTGCGTGAGATGGATAATGTGTGTGGTAAAGAATTTACAACGGGCACTATTCATGGTTTGCAGCGGTATTTGATGAACAGGTGGGATATGCTGCATGCGACATCTCGACATACACAAGCGTCTGCTTCTGGATATATCCAGGCTGACTTGCAGCAGCCTCGTATAGGACGATTCCATTTAATAAATTGCATATATACAGGATAGTCCATTGATAGTGACTGGGCCAAATATCTCACGAAATAAGCATCAAACATCAACATTATCAGAGGTGTGTCCACACGTAGCGTCAGACACAAAAAGTCAGACACAAAAAGTGAGGCTACCGCATCAGACGCAGGTTGGGGAAGGTCGATCTCCGGAGGTGGACGCTGACTGAGGATGGAGACGGGGAAGGACATCGCGTCGTCAAGTGTCAGGGCGTCAGAGGACAGCGCACCTTCAGTAGCAAGGTCCAGAATGAGATTTTCACTCTGCAGCGGAGTGTGTGCTGATTTGAAACTTCCTGGTAGATTACAACTGAGTGCCGGACTGAGACTCGAACTCGGGACCGACGAGATACTGGCAGAAGTAAAGCTGTGAGGACGGGGCGTGAGTCGTGCTTGGGTTGCTCAGTTGGTAGAGCACTTGCCCGCGAAAGGCAAAGGTCCCGAGTTCGAGTCTCGGTCCGGCACACAGTTTTAATCTGCCAGGAAGTTTCAGTAACAGGGTTGTCATCCTGTGCAGACTTCCGAAGGACTCAGTCATCAAAAGGAGAACGGCGTTGTCCCTACCGATTCCTTGTCGACCGTTGCTGTTCCTTGTCCGATGGTGGGCGGCTATCGTCCGACATGGGGCCAGAGGGCAGAAAGGTGGAGGCCCTGAGCACTATGGGACTTAACATCTGAGGTCATCAGTCCCCTAGAACTTAGAACTACTTAAACCTAACTAACCTAAGGGCATTACACACACCCATGCTCGAGGCAGGATTAGAACCTGCGACCATAGCAGTAGCGAAGTTCCGGACTGAAGCGCCTAGGACCGCTCGGCCACCGTGACTGGCAGAAAGGTGTAGGCAGGTACAGCTTCATGATAAACAACCATAGGGTAGAGACATACAGCTTGTGTCTGCTAACAGCCGTGGTTCATTTGTACCGACTGATTCAGAGGTGGCGTAGCAGGCAGCACCGCCACAGACGCGTCAGACAGAAGTACCACAGTGGGCGCTGCAGGAGGAGCGACGTCCCCGATCGGCGTGTGAACCAGTGTACGTCGGAGGCATTCAGAACGGACATGGGCTTCCTGGCCTCAACCCGAACAGGTTCGCGGCTGACCGTCATGCATGACGACAGCCCTGCAGCCGGCAGTAACCAAGTAGGTAGGAACGTGTTTCCTTAGCTCAATTTTTATCTGATGGACATCATTGAGGGAACGGTACGTTTCGAAACTCTTCCACGTTTCATCTACGTGACTAACGACGGTACCGTAAGGTTTAGAAGCGGCCACCACAACGTCCGACGGTAAGGTTCAAACGGGAGTTGGTAAACCCGCAACGATCGGAGGCCAAAACCAGCTTGCTCAACCAGGACAGTCCCTATATTTCCGTCAGAGTATCGGAACTTGAGATCCTTAGCGTGACGCCGTACAACGTCGGCACACAGCTCGTCATTCGCCAGGCTTATGAACACAGCAGCACTGAGGATCGAAAAATGTATTGCGGCGGGAGACGCATTTCTTCCCGGATAAAACGCTCAACCTCATACTCCTTCGCCGGCCGGTGTGGCCGAGCGGCTCTAGGCGCTTCAGTCTGGAACCGCGCGACCGCTACGGTCGCTGGTTCGAATCCTGCCTCGGGAATGGATGTGTGTGATGTCCTTAGGTTAGTTAGGTTTAGGTAGTTCTAAGTTCTAGGGGACTGATGGCCTCAGACGTTAAGTCCCATAGTGGTAAGAGCCATTTGAACCATTTTCATACTCCTTCGGTCGTTCTTGATCCAACGTAAATGTTAATTTAATTGTCGCTTGGCGGTAAGGAATCTCAGTTATGATCAATCAAGTCGGACTCGGAAACAAGGCGCTACGCGGATGTAAACAAACGCGCGCTCGTTAGCAAGCAGCACAATAGGCGAGACACAAACAAGGCTTTGGCGCCCCACCACAGCCACAGGCCGACTGACCACTTGACCACCATGAACTCTGACGTCCGGCACCTACGCACAGATACATCAGTTACATGATAAAGGGGTTAAAATTCTCTTTATATTTTCTCGGAATTGCCGGAGTCGTGCATCTTACTAATTGCACATAATGTTGTCTTAATGGCCTACTAGAGGTGTAGAAAGTTTGAAGCAAATCCGTGATCCCAACGTCGTGGTCCACTCGTATGAGTCGTACAGTCTCATGTGGATGGTCTTTCCCTAGACGTTGTCAGTGCTGGTTGCACAGCCACGGGTTCGGGAGCGTCTCCCGCGAGGGAGTGACCTGTCCGCCTGTGAAGCTTGACGGCACTTGTCTTCTCAGTTGGATTCAGTCTGTTTTCGGCCTAGTATTATAGTGTTTGCAATTGAGACAACGAAAGGGCGAGCGTTGGCCTAGCTCGGTGTACTGTGACGGCGCCGAACTACATGAGGAAGTGGGAATACTAGCTGGAGACTTCCAGGCTGCAATACATAGCGGATTAAGTGACAAAATTTGCTGTTTTGAAGAGCGCGCCGCAGCGCGTAGTGTGAAGCAGTCGCCCTTCGTTTCTGGCGGTGGCCCCGCTGTGGCAATCGCAGCTTTGGTGTCTCCCTCTGGTGTGAAAGGTAGCCTGCTCACGTGCATTTAAGAGGCGCTGTGAGCTCGCTAGGGGGCGAGTCGGTCAGCCGGAGTGTGGGGCGGTCAGCGTCTGTCTGTCTTCCGGAGTGCTAGTATGTGTTAGGCCGCCAGTCTGCTCGAGTTTGTTCAGGCAATGGTCATTGGCGGTTGGATCGATCGGTTGGTCGGTCGCGCACTGGGACACAAGATGACTTGTCCGTGTTGAGCGTAGGCGCATGTGAGGTCGCCACGTGAGACCAGTGAGCCGCTCCGTATAGCGAGGGGTAGTGTCTTCGCGGCCGACACGAGAGCAACAGGAGTCAACCCACGACATCCGTCTGGCCGGAGCGAGCTGCGACGCCGTGAGACGGGAGATCGGCGCGCCTTCCTGAATCCGATGAAGCGGCTGGCAGCGGACGGTTCGGGAGAGCGTTTTGGGCGTGCTGCGCCAGGTCTTCGCCAGACATCGCAGTTTATTAAAAGTTAAGTGATTCGTGATATGTTGTTTCATTCACTTGTTAAATTCTACTTGTGTTCTTGGTCAGTGCATTTCTTAGGCAGTTAGTGTCTGTCTGTCGGTCTGCCGTACATTAATAGCTGCCTCTGTCATGTTTTTCGGATTCGTGTTAACGAATTTATTGCTTAAGGTGTAAAGGCCGAATTCCTGAAATATGTTTTTATCTTGCCTATCATTTAAGAGGCGGTATATGTGTAATGTAGAACATGTTTGTACTTTTTATGTTAGACTGCATTTCATAGGTTTTTATTTAAATGGTCATTTTAGTGTACAAAGTTGCCACCCTTCCACCGTAGAGTTTTCTTTTAAAAACAATTTGCACTTTCGGTGGCAAGCAATTTTTTTTTAATGTGAGTGTTTTGTACCATTCCCATCCCTCCTACGGGGTGCATAGTTTGTGTGAGTTGTTAAAAATTTTAGTTTAAAGTAATCTGGTGTGCTGCAGATTTGCACCAGTGTAGTCAACTTCCAGAGGTTGTTGTGAGCGGTCGTGACTACGGTCGAGTTAAAAGGGAGCCGCACGGTTCTCTGCCCGAAAGCTCATACTGTCATAAAAAAAGTTATTTCTGCCTCTGAATAAATTGTAACTTGATATTTAGAGGGTGTTTTCTTATTATAATTTTTAAATCTAGTTTTTTTTTAAGAAAGGGTTTTTACGAATATAATTTCCATTTGTTGAAAGAAAATTGTTTTCATCAGTTACCCACTGGCAACTACTTCCAAGCTCACATAGAGTGATTAGATGTGTTAATGTTGTTGATGAATCGCTAGAAAATAAAGTAAATTCTTTAAAAAAGATTTTGAAAGTAAATCCACGGTTCAATATCCATCTTCTCAGTGATGATTGCGAGACTCGGCTGTTCGATACAGATGTCAAATGAAACTTCTTTCTTTTTACTTGACACTTCTTCTTCCGTGGGTTTTTGGTTTTAGGAAGCATTAATTGTCGAGTGCTAGTAATGGTGTTCCATAGATTTCGTGTTTGTTTTGAATACAGTCAAAGAGAGTCCCTTTAGTCAGCCATAGGGCCAGTAGTGCTAGTGTTTGTTTTCAATACAGTCCAGAGACAGGTGGTGCCATTTTCATTGTTTTCTACAAGAAGTGTCTAGCAACCACAGTTTAGTCAACTATCAGCTGCCTTTAGTGAATTAGCAGTCTAGTTAAAAGTTGATTAACTCTCTACAGTAAATTGATTCCTTAGGATGGATAGGATGTGTGACTGCTGTGTACGGACGCAGGAGGAGCTGGCCACTGTTCGCGAACAGCTGAACGTGTTGATGGCCGCGGTCAGCCGTCTTCAGGCTGCTGCCTCGGAGTGTAGCGGCAGTGGGGAGTCTGCTGCGTCGCATGGTACACCCCAGGTGTTACATGCTTCACCCACTGTCCCTGCCGTCGAGTGTCGAGACATCTTCGCGGGTACCGGGCGCGGTTGGGCCACCCTCTCCCCAAGGGGAGTGGCGGGTTCAGCAGCGTTCGCGGCGCACGAGGCGGGGGGTCAATGTGGAGGCTCGCCGTGTGGCATCGCCCGCTCTGCCTGTGAGTGGACATGTGGCCGCTCCTTCAGCAAGGTCCGAGCAGGCACACGGGGGGAGGGGTTTATTAGTTATTGGGAGCTCCAACGTTAGGCGGGTGATGGAGCCCCTTAGGTAAATAGCGGGAAGGTCGGGGAAGACGACCAGTGTTCACTCTGCTTGCCCAGGGGGGGTGGGGGGGAGGTCTCATCCAAGATGTGGAGGAGGCCCTGCCGGCAGCGATAGAGAGCACTGAGTGCACCCCACTACAAATTGTTGCTCATATCGGCACCAATGACTCCTGCCGTCTGGGTTCAGAGGTCATCCTCTCAGTTCGTACAGGCGGTTGGCGGAAGTGGTGAAGGCGGAAAGCCTCGCTCGTGGGGTGGAATCCGAGCTGACTATTTGTAGTATCGTTCCCAGAACCGATCGCGGTCCTCTGGTTTGGAGCCCAGTAGAAGGCTTAAACCAGAGGCTTAGGTGATTCTGCGGAGATCAGGGGTGCAAATTTCTCGACCTCCGCTATCGGGTGGAGAAATGTAGGGTCCCCCTGAATAGGTCAGGCGTGCACTACACGCCGGAAGCGGCTACAAGGGTAGCGGAGTACGTGTGGAGTGTACATGGGGGTTTTTTAGGTTAGAGAATTCCCTCCCTAGGCCCGACAAGACGCCTCCTGAGACGTGGCAAGGTAGGAGTAGACAAAATGCAACAGGGAATAACAATATTAATGTGCTAATAGTAAACTGCAGGAGCGTCTATAGAAAGGTCCCAGAACTGCTCTCAGTAATAAACGGTCACAATGCCCATATAGGGCAGAAAGTTGCCTGAAACCAGACGTAAACATTAATGAAATCCTACACTCAGATTGGAGTGTATACCGCAGAGACAGGCTGGACAGTGAAGGGGGAGGCGTGTTTATAGCGATAAGAAGTGCAATAGTATCGAAGGAAATTGACGGAGATTCGAAATGTGAAATAATTTGGGTGAAGGTCGCGGTTAAAGCAGGCTCAGACCTGGTAATTGGATGTCTCTATAGGCCGCCTGGCTCAACAGCTGTTGTGGCTGATCACCTGAAGGATAATTTGGAAAATATTTCGAGTAGATTTCCTCACCATGTTATAGTTCTGGGTGGAGATTTTAATTTGCCGGATATAGACTGGCAGACTCAAATGTTCATAACGGGTGGCAGGGACAAAGAATCCAGTGAAATTTTTTTTAAGTGCTTTATCTGAAAACTACCTTGAGCAGTTAAACAGAGAACCGACTCGTGGCGATAACATATTAGACCTTCTGGTGACAAACAGACCCGAACTATTTGAAACAGTTAACGCAGAACAGGAAATCAGCGATCATAAAGCGGTTACTGAATCGATGAGTTCAGCTGTAAGTAGAAATATTAAAAAAGGTAGGAAGATTTTTCTGTTTAACAAGACAAAAGGCAGTACCTGACAGCTCAACACAAAAGTTTTGTCTCAAGTACAGATAGTGTTGAGGATCAGTGGACAAAGTTCAAAACAATCGTACAATATGCGTTAGATGAGTATGTGCCAAGCAAGATCGTAAGAGATGGAAAAGAGCCACCGTGGTACAACAACCGAGTTAGGAAACTGCTGCGGAAGCAAAGGGAACTTCACAGCAAACATAAACATAGCCAAAGCCTTGGAGACAAACAAAAATTACGCGAAGCGAAATGTAGTCTGACGAGGGCTATGCAAGAGGCGTTCAATGAAGTCGAAAGTAAAGTTCTATGTACTGACTTGGCAGAAAATCCTAAGAAATTTTGGTCTTATGTCAAAGCGGTAGGCGGATCAAAACAAAATGTCCAGACACTCTGTGACCAAAATGGTACTGAAACAGAGGATGACAGACTAAAGGCCGAAATACTAAATGTCTTTTTCCAAAGCTGTTTCACAGAGGAAGACTGCACTGCAGTTCCTTCTCTAGATTGTCGCACAGATGACAAATTGGTAGATATCGAAATAGACGAAAGAGGGATAGAGAAACAATTAAAATCGCTCAAAAGAGGAAAGGCCGCTGGACCTGATGGGATACCAGTTCGATTTTACACAGATTACGCGAAGGAACTTGTCCCCCTTCTTGCAGCGGTGTACCGTAGGTCATCCCCGTTTTCAAGAAGGGACGTCGAACAGATGTGCAGAACTATAGACCTATATCTCTAACGTCGATCAGTTGTAGAATTTTGGAACACGTATTACGTTAGAGTATAATGACTTTTCTGGAGACTAGAAATCTACTCTGTAGGAATCAGCAGGGGTTTCGAAAAAGACGGTCGTGTGAAACCCAGCTAGCGCTATTCGTCCACGAGACTCAGAAGGCCATAGACACGGGTTCACAGGTAGATGCCGTGTTTCTTGACTTACGCAAGGCGTTCGATACAGTTCCCCACAGTCGTTTAATGAACAAAGTAGGAGCATATGGACTATCAGACCAATTGTGTGATTGGATTGAGGAGTTCCTAGATAACAGAACGCAGCATGTCATTCTCAATGGAGAGAAGTCTTCCGAAGTAAGAGTGATTTCAGGTGTGCCGTAGGGGAGTGTCATAGGACCGTTGCTATTCACAATATACATAAATGACCTTGTGGATGACATCGGAAGTTCACTGAGGCTTTTTGCAGATGATGCTGTGATGTATCGAGAGGTTGTAACAATGGAAAATTGTACTGAAATGCAGGAGGATCTGCAGCGAATTAACGCATGGTGCAGGGAATAGCAATTGAATCTCAATGTAGACAAGTGTGATGTGCTGCGAATACATAGAAAGATAGATCCCTTATCATTTAGCTACAAAATAGCAGGTCAGCAACTGGAAGCAGTTAATTCCATAAATTATCTGGTAGTAGGCATTAGGAGTGATTTAAAATGGAATGATCATATAATGTTGATCGTCGGTAAAGCAGATGCCAGACTGAGATTCATTGGAAGAATCCTAAGGAAATGCAATCCGAAAACAAAGGAAGTAGGTTACAGTACTCTTGTTCGCCCACTGCTTGAATACTGCTCGGCTGTGTGGGATCCGTACCAGATAGTGTTGATAAAAGAGATAGGGAAGATCCAACGGAGTGCAGCGCGCTTCGTTACAGGATCATTTAGTAATCGCGAAAGCGTTACGGAGATGATAGATAAACTCCAGTGGAAGACTCTGCAGGAGAGACGCTCAGTAGCTCGGTACGGGCTTTTGTTAAAGTGTCGAGAACATACGTTCATCGAAGAGTCAAGCAGTATATTGCTCCCTCCTACGTGTATCTCGCGAAGAGACCATGAGGATAAAATCAGAGAGATTAGAGCCCACACAGAAGCATACCGACAAGCCTTCTTTCCACGAACAATACGAGACTGGAATAGAAGGGAGAACCGATAGAGGTACTCAAGGTACCCTCCGCCACACACCGCCAGATGGCTTGAGGAGTATGGATGTAGATGTAGATGTAGATGTAGAGGTAGATAGGTCGCAAGCAGTCTTTTGCTAGTTTAAACCGAGCCAATATAAGAAGCAAGTGAATCTGATGTGCATCTTTCTCAGTATTATAACTGATTTCAATACACAAAGTCGTGATCGCATTTAAGTTGTTTATATTTATTATTCTATGCGGTTTCGAAATTCTAAGAAATCATCTTTAAATCTTACATTCCTTCATGACGGCAGGAACCGTTGCCGTGGAGCAGATCCATCTGTACAGGCTTGTACCTCCTGTGGGCGAAAGGGTTGGTTTCTGGGCATTACTCACGTAACAATAGATTTTGACATTCCGACCGCAATTGCCAGAGACGTGGTGCTTATTCATCTACATCTACGTGATTACTCTGCAATTCGCAATTAAGTGCCTGGCAGAGGGTTCAATGAACCACCTGCAAGTTGTGTCTCTACCGTTCCATTCTCGAACGGCGCAAGGGAAAAACGAGCACTTAAATTTTTCTGTGCAAGCCTTGATTTCTCTTATTTTATCGTGATGATCATTTTTCCCTATGTACGTGGGTGTCAACAGAATGTTTTCGCAATCGGCGAAGAAAACTGGTGATTGAAATTTCATGAGAAGAGCCCGTAGCAACGAAAATCGCCTCTGTTTTAATGATTGTCTCTCCAATTCACGTATCATGTCTGTGGCACTATGGCCCTTACTTCACGATAATACAAAACGAGCCGCCTTCCTTTGACCTTTTTCAATATCATCCGTCAGTCCCACCTGATATGGATCCCACACCGTACAGCAATACTCCAGAATAGGGCGGACAAGTGTAGTGTAAGCAGTCTCTTTAGTAGATCTGTTGCACCTTCTAAGTGTTCTGCCAATCAATCGCAGTCTCTGGTTTCCTCTACCCACAACATTATCTATGTGATCGTTCCAACTTAGGTTATTTGTAATTGTAATCTCTAAGTATTTAGTTGAATTTACAGCCTTCAGATTCGTGTGACTATTCGCGTAAATTTAGCAGATTTCTTTTAGTACTCATGTGAATAACTTCACACTTTTATTTATTCAGGGTCAACTGCCACTTTTCGCATCACACAGATATCTTATCTAAATCATTTTGCAACTCATTTTGATAATCTGATGAGTTTGCAAGACGGTAAATGACAGTATCATCTGCAATCAACGTAAGACGGCTACTCAGATTGTCTCCTATGTCGTTAATATAGATCAGGAAAAATAGAGGGGCTATAACACTTCCTTGGGGAACGGCGGATAGTAATTCTGTTTTACTCGATGACTTTCCGTCTATTACTACGAACTCTGACCTTTCTGACAGGAAATCACGAATGCAGTTTCACAACTGAGGCGATATTCCATAGGCACACAGTTTGCTTAGAAGACGCTTGTGAGGAACTGTGTCGAAAGCCTTCTTAAAATCTAAAAATATGGAGTCAATCTGACATACCCTGCAGATATCACTCATTACTTCATGAGTATAAAGAGCTAGTTTTGTTCCGCAAGAACGATATTTTCTGATTCCGTGACGACTATGTGTCATTAAATCGTTTTCTTCGAGGCACTTCATAATGTTCGAAACAGTATATGTTCCAAAACCCTAATGTACAAGTAAATCGACGTTAGTGATATGGGCCTTTTTCGGTATTGGTGTGACTTAAGCAACTTTCCAGTCTTTAGGTACGGAACTTTCTGTCAGCGAGCGGTTTTATATAATTGCTAAATATAGAGCTATTGTATCAGCATACTCTGAAAGGAACCTGACTGGTGTACCATCTGGACCGGAAGCCTTGCCTTTATTAAGTGATTTAAGCTGCTTTCCTACACCGAGGATATCTACTGCTATGTTTCTCATCTTCACAGTTGTTCTTGATTGGAACTCTGGAATATTTACTTCGTCTTCTTTGGTGAAGGAGTTTCGGAAAAGCGCGTTTAATAACTCTGCTTTGGTGGCACTGTCATCAGTGACTTCACCGTTGTTATCGCGCAGTGAAGATATTGATTGCGTCTTGCCTCTCGGGTGCTTTATATATGACCCGAATCTCTTTGGGTTTTCTACCAGATCCCGAGAAAGAGTTTCGTTGTGGAAATTATTGAAAGCATCTCGCATTGAAGCACGCGCTATATTTCGAACTTCAGTAAAACTTTGCGAATCTTCGGGATTATGCGTTCTTTTAAATTTGGCATACTTTTTTCGTTGCTTCTGCAACAGCGATCTGACCCCTTTTGTGTACCATGTGGGATCAGTACCATCACTTATTAATTTATGTGGTATATATCTCTGTTTCCGTCGATACTATCTCTCTGAAATCATTCCACATCTTTTCTACGCTTACGTAATCAGATCGGAAGGAGTGGAGACTGTCTCTTAAAAAGGCATTAAGAGTACTTTTATCACCTTTTTTAAATAGATATACTTCGCGTTTCTTTTTGATGGTTGTTGGTGTTACGGTATTCAGCCTGGCAGCAGCTGCCTTGTGGTCGCTAATCCCTGTATTCGTCATGATACTCCCTATTTGTCCAAGATTATTTGTTGCTAAGAGGTCAAGTACGCTTTCGCAACCATTTACGCTTCGAGTAGGCTCATGAAGTAATTGTTCAAAATTTTCTGAGAAAGCTTTCAGTACAATTTCGGATGCCGTATTATGCCTGCCACCGTCTTTAAACGTGTAATTTTTCTAGCATATCGAGGGTAGATTGAAGTCGCCACCGACTATAATTGTATGAGTGGGGTATCTATTTGAAATGAGACTCAAGTTTTCTATGAACTGTTCAGCAACTACATCTTCTGAGTCGGGGGGTCGGTTAAACGATCAGTTAATAGCTTAATCCGGTTATCAAGTATAACCTCTACCCATACTATTTCGCAAGAACTATCTACTTCAATTTCACTACAAGGCAAACTACTTCTGACACTAAGAAATACTCCACCACCAATTGTATTCAATCTATCCTTTCTGAACACCGATAGATTGTTTGAAAAAATTTCAGCTAAACTTATTTCCAGCTTTAGCCAGCCAGCTTTCTGTACCTATAACTATTTGAGGTTCAGTGCTTTCTACCAGGGCTTTGAGCTCTGGTTCTTTCCCAACACAGCTACGACAATTTACAACTACAATACCGATCGTTTCTATAACTACATTACTGTGTTATACGTGCCCCCTTTTAGTTGGACGCCCTTTCTGTGGTTTCCTGAGACCCTCTGACCTAAAAAACCTTTGGTCCTCTGCAACAGTTCGTAACAAATTCTCTTCGTCATCCGCACTTCATCGGCGGTCGGCCGCGGCCATTAACTCCTGGAGGTGCCACGGATGTACCATACTCTCTTAAGCACCTGTTCACAGAGTAAAATGTTTTTGCGGATGTAAGGCGTCGGTTAGGAAATCTCTCGTGCCACAGTTGTTTTGTGACGTCTGCTCTTGCATCGGCAAGCCCATAGGTAAAGTGGATGTTGGCGTATTCCTTGTTTCTGAAACTAACCATGGTAGTAACCAAGTAGCGCGTCCGTTAACAATCGTCGGAGCGGCGAGTGTCGGCTAGAGCGAACAGTGCAGATCTGTTGTTTCCCTTCTGTCAAATACCGCTCTTTCCGTTAACAGGGCATTCATTCCCTGACATGCAACTGTACATTTTGTCACGGCCGGCAACACGTATTTCGTATGTTCTCATTTCAATTCAGCATACACTAAAATGTAATTTGATCTTTCTCGCAGCTTTAAAACGATGGCAGATACAAATCAGCCCACTGGTGTGTCATGTGATGTGTGTGGGTGAATAAAATGTCATGATCATGGGGTCCGTCGGTTTCTCGCTACATGGTTAACCATTTATGTTTTATGTACACAATACACTGAGAAGAGCAAATTTAACGACAGTCAGTCACTTGTTGCGCATAGCAGCATTCTCATTTATGACTCAACCGGTGTCATCGCCAGAATGTCGAGTGTAAGTATGCAAACGTACATGTATCGTGTCGTACAGGTGCCCAATGTCAGTTTGTGGGATGGAGTTCGACAAGTGTTGCAATTCGTCAGTCAATACAGAGACGGTTAATGATGTCTGTGAATCTACATCTACATCTACATGGTTACTCTCCAATTCACATTTAAGTGCCTGGCAGAGGGTTCATCGAACTATTTCCATACTACTTCTCTGCCATTCCACTCTCGAATGGCGCGTGGGAAAAAGGAACACCCAAATCTTTCCGTTCGAGCTCTGATTTCTTTTATTTTATTATGATAATCATTTCTCTCTACGTAGGTGGGTGTCAACAAAATATTTTCGCATTCGGAAGAGGAAGTTGGTGATTGAAATTTCATCGCAAAGAAAACCGCCTTTGTTTCAGTGACTGTCGCCCCAACTAGCGTATCATATCAGTAACACTCTCACCCCTACTGCACGATAACACGAAACGCTGTCCTTCTTTGCACTTTTTCGATGTCCTCCGTCAATCCTACCTGGTAAGGATCCCATACCGCACAGCAATAATCCAGCAGAGGACAGACAAGTGTAACGTAGGCTGTCTCTTTAGTGGGTTTGTCGCATCTTCTATGTGTTCTGCCAACAAAGCGCAGTCTTTGTTTCGCCTTCCACACAATATTATCTACGTAGTGTTTCCAATTTAAGTGGCTCATAATTGTAATTCCTAGGTATTTAGTCGAATGACGCTGTAGTTATCGTCTGATGAAGTCCCATACGTGGTCGACTGCATACAGATCTGGTGATAGAGCAGGCCAAGGCAACATGTCGACATTCCGTAGAGAATTTTGGGCTACAACAGCTGCATGTGGACGAGCGTTATTCTGTTGGAAAACACCCCATGGAATTCTATTCATGAATGGCAGCACAAGAACGTTAATCGTGCAGTCAGGATGCGATGGATAACCACGAGAGAGCTCCTTCTGTCTTCCGACCATAACCGCGGGCGTAGCTCCAATGTGCCAATTGTACAGGTTGGTGGCATGTCCATAACTGGCCTCTTGCTAACGTACGAGTATATCGTTGGATGTTCGCTCTGAAATACATAATGTGAACAAATGCATTTATCCTAGGAAATTTAACAATGGTGGGAGGCAGCTGTGATACAACTTACACTGTGTGGAATATGAAATATAATTTTAAAGAAATTCCTGTTCTGCATCATACTAACATAAAGCGACACTTTCTCTGGTCCATTGTATTTTCACGCACTGTGTATACATTTTCAGTTGTTCTCCCTTTTTATATTTTCTCCCTTCTGTTCTTTCAAATGTCTTCCTTTGTATAATTAATGTCTTTCAACTGAAGAGCAGCGCATATGCTGCTGCCAGCCCGCCCCAGATGGGGCACTGAAATACAATAAAGGAAAAAAAATATTTCAACGTCTTATTTGAACATGGCTCGAATATACAGTAGAATAAATTATATCTACAGTCAAATGGCAGAACTTTCATAAAAATTATATTGTATTCTTTTATTAACCTGTTTTAACCCCAATTGTTTCTTTATTATTGGTTAGTTACCACACTGTAGATTTCTTTGCATTGCCTGGATTCCCCGCTGTTCTCTCTCTCTCTCTTAAAAGAAATTCATTGATGTTTAAAAATCATCAGAGAAATTGTATTGGATCTCATGCAAAACTGTTATATGAAATCTAATGAGCACCATTGTAGATGTTGTAGTACGGTTAGTGCCCACGCGAACACAGACGGAAGTTGTGTGGGGCGCCGCCTCCAGTAGCGTTGGCCGGCGCAGCCTTCTCGCTGGGTGCATCAGCACATTAGCAGCTGGTCCTTTCAGCACCTTTGTTATATTGTTCAGTTCTGGCAGAGATTTGTGCTGTTATCGAGCATAATTAAATCACTGCAATCCTGACCTAAGTAGACATAAGTATTCAGTCTTGTGAGAACGATGTTTATCATTATTATTATTATTATTATTATTTGGTCGCCTGGGACTTCCAGTCTCACCTTCTCGCTCCCTACCTTTCTTATTCCTTGGCTAGCTTCAGTTCAGGATAAATTATATTCGGTACTATACAATGCCCTGATTGATAATAAATTGAACACGTCAGTCGAATACGATTGCAAATGCAATACTGATAATATATTATTTAAAACTTTATAACATGTGTCGCTGCGATTGCGCACTGAAATTCTTTGGCTGCCGGTAGATTGCTATTTTTATCTCTCACAGCGCCTCTGGATACTGCCTGTTCGTTACAAATACGTAACTTATGCAGTACATTAGGTCTACAACTCTGCTTAAGCTATTTTGCAATAGATGGCAGCAGCGGCAAGTATTGTGCAGGTGATAGGTCCAAAGTGTCATAGAATAAGCTTAGGCAAAATGTTTGTCCATTTCTGATTGTATCATAAAGTTATTCTCGATTATACATATCTACTTACGAGCCCAACTCCTACGCCTCACTCATCTCCTCTCCCTCCAGCTTAAGTCCCGTCGTTCCCCCATTTTTGTTCCCTCGACATCGAAAAGGCCTACGACCGTGTCTGGCATCCTGGTCTCCTGTTTAAACTCCCGACCTGCGCCTTTCCTATCAGCTATGTCTGTCTGATGACCTCCTTCCTCTCCCGCTGCCCCTCCTAGGTTACCATCTACATCTACATGACTACTCTGCAATTCACATTTAAGTGCTTGGCAGATGGTTCATCGAACCACAATCATACTATCTCTCTACCATTCCACTCCCGAACAGCGCGCGGGAAAAACGAATACCTAAACCTTTCTGTTCGAGCTCTGATTTCTCTTATTTTATTTTGATGATCATTCCTACCTATGTAGGTTGGGCTCAACAAAATATTTTCGCATTCGGAAGAGAAAGTTGGTGACTGAAATTTCGTAAATAGATCTCGCCGCGACGAAAAACGTCTTTGCTTTAATGACTTCCATCCCAACTCGCGTATCATATTTGCCACACTCTCTCCCCTATTACGTTATAATACAATACGAGCTGCCCTTTTTTGCACCCTTTCGATGTCCTCCGTCAATCCCACCTGGTAAGGATCCCACACCGTGCAGCAATATTATAACAGAGGACGAACGAGTGTAGTGTAAGCTGTCTCTTTAGTGGACTTGTTGCATCATCTAAGTGTCCTGCCAATGAAGCGCAGCCTTTGGCTCGCCTTCTCCACAATATTATCTATGTGGTCTTCCCCCCCCCCCCCCCCCCCAATCCATAACACCTATTCCCGCAACTTCACCTTCTACCGCTCTGCGGGTGTGCCCCTAGACTCTGTCCTCTCCCCTCTACCTCATGTACATGCCAGATATGCCCCAACCCCCCCACCCCTCCAGTACACCTCCTGCAGTATGCCGATGACACCGCCTTCGCTCCTACCCTCCAACGGTCCCAGCACCTTCTCCAGAATCACCTTGACCTGTTTGCCACATGGTGTAACGAGTGGCTCCTGAAAATAAATCTTTTCAAGACCCAGGCAATCATCATAGTTCGTACCACTCGCTACTTCCGGCTCCTTGATTTTTCCCTTACCATCTGCGCCTGTCCGCCTCTCCCCCACCCTCACCTACCTTGACCTCGCCATTGACTGTCACCTCACCTGGATCCCTCATCTCTGCTCTATCTAATCCAAAGCCTACGACCGCCTCCAACTCCTTAAACTCCTCTCTGGCCAAACATGGGTGTTAATCCATCCCATCCTTTGTTATGCCAGTCCCTCCTGGATATCCACCCCCCCCCCCCTCAAGATCGAGCACCATGCACTCTGCCTCGCCTCCTGTATATGCCTCCCATCCCCCATGCAGATCCTCTATGACCTGATTCCTTTCCCCCATCTGCTGCTTTTCCTCGAACATATCCATGTCCTCTACACCTCCTGCCGACTTGATCCCCCTCATCCCCTGGTCGCTCCTCTCCTCTCCAACCCCCACCCACTGCCACGCCTTCACCTTTGTGTCCCCCCTTCCCCCCATCTCTAAACCATTTCCTTTCCTGTGGTGGCTTCCATCAACTCCCCCTCCCAGATGATGCCCTCTCTCCCTCTATTTATCCCTCCTATCAACTCTGATCCTCACATCCCCCTTCCTTCCTTTCCCAGGCTCCCCCTCCCCTTCCTTCCATCCTGTTTTTTCCCTGCCTACCATCTCTCTGACTCCCTTCTCTCCCCTGAGTCCTTTTTGCACTCCCCTCCACTGCCTTTCCAACTCCTCAGCTCTGACCTCTGTCCAGCCCCCCTTTTTCTGTGTCCCCTCCCTCCATCAGCTCCCCCTTTTTCTTTTCCTGTCCTCCGTCCCCTTTTCCCCCTCATCAGTCCGGGTCCTCCTTCCCCCCCCATCTGCCACCGTGTCGCCTCTATATATATATATATATATATATATATATATATATATATTTTTTTTTTCATCAGTCTACTAACTGGTTTGATGCGGCGCCAGCCACGAATTCCTTTCCTGTGCTAACCTCTTCATCTCAGAGTAGCACTTGCAACCTACGTCCTCAATTATTTGCCTGATGTATTCCAATCTCCGTCTTCCTCTACAGTTTTTGCCCTCTACAGCTCCCTCTAGTACCATGGAAGTCATTCCCTCATGTCTTAGCAGATGTCCTATCATCCTGTCCCTTCTCCTTATCAGTGTTTTCCACATATTCCTTTCCTCTCCGATTCTGCGTAGAACCTTCTCATTCCTTACCTTATCAGTCCACCTCATTTTCAACATTCGTCTATAGCACCACATCTCAAATGCTTCGATTCTCTTCTGTTCCGGTTTTCCCACAGTCCATGTTTCACTACTATACAATGCTGTACTCCAGACGTACATCCTCAGAAATTTCTTCCTCAAATTAAGGCCGGTATTTGATATTAGTAGACTTCTCTTGGCCAGAAATATCTTTTTTGCCATAGCTAGTCTGCTTATGATGTCCTCCTTGCTCTGTCCGTCATTGGTTATTTTACTGCCTAGGTAGCAGAATTCCTTAACTTCATTGACTTCGTGACCATCAATCACGATGTTAAGTTTCTCGCTGTTCTCATTTCTATTACTTCTCATTACCTTCGTCTTTCTCCGATTTACTCTCAAACCATACTGTATACTCATTAGACCGTTCATTCCGTTCAGCAGATCATTTAATTCTTCTTCACTTTCACTCAGGATAGCAATATCATCAGCGAATCGTATCATTCATATCCTTTCACCTTGTATTTTAATTCCACTCCTGAACCTTTCTTTTATTTCCATCATTGCTTCCTCGATGTACAGATTGAAGAGTAGGGGCGAAAGGCTACAGCCTTGTCTTACACCCTTCTTAATACGAGCACTTCGTTCTTGATCGTCCACTCTTATTATTCCCTCTTGGTTGTTGTACATATTGTATATGACCCGTCCCTCCCTATAGCTTACCCCTACTTTTTTCAGAATCTCGAACAGCTTGCACCATTTTATATTGTCGAACGCTTTTTCCAGGTCGACAAATCCTATGAAAGTGTCTTGATTTTTCTTTAGCCTTGCTTCCATTATTAGCCGTAACGTCAGAATTGTCTCTCTCGTCCCTTTGCTTTTCCTAAAGCCAAACTGATCGTCACCTAGCGCATTCTCAATTTTCTTTTCCATTATTCTGTATATTATTCTTGTAAGCAGCTTCGATGCATGAGCTGTTAAGCTGATTGTGTGATAATTCTCGCACTTGTCAGCTCTTGCCCTCTTCGGAATTGTGTGGATGATGCTTTTCCAAAATTCAGATGGTATATCGCCAGACTCATATATTCTACACACCAACGTGAATAGTCGTTTTGTTGCCACTTCCCCCAATGATTTTAGAAATTCTGATGGAATGTTATCTATCCCTTCTGCCTTATTTGACCGTAAGTCCTCCAAAGCTCTTTTAAATTCCGATTCTAATACTGGATCCCCTGTCTCTTCTAAATCGACTCCTGTTTCTTCTTCTATCACATCAGACAAATCTTCACCCTCACAGAGGCTTTCAATGTATCCTTTCCACCTATCTGCTCTCTCCTCTGCATTTAACAGTGGAATTCCCGTTGCACTCTTAATGTTACCACCGTTGCTTTTAATGTCACCAAAGGTTCTTTTGACTTTCCTGTATGCTGAGTCTGTCCTTCCGACAATCGTATCTTTTTCGATGTCTTCACATTTTTCCTGCAGCCATTTCGTCTTAGCTTCCCTGCACTTCCTATTTATTTCATTCCTCAGCGACTTGTATTTCTGTATTCCTGATTTTCCCGGGACATGTTTGTACTTCCTCCTTTCATCAATCAACTGAAGTATTTCTTCTGTTACCCATGGTTTCTTCGCAGCTACCTTCTTTGTACCTATGTTTTCCTTCCCAACTTCTGTGATGGCCCTTTTTAGAGATGTCCATTCCTCTTCAACTGTACTGCCTACTGCGCTATTCCTTATTGCTGTATCTATAGCGTTAGAGAACTTCAAACGTATCTCGTCATTCCTTAGTACTTCCGTATCCCATTTCTTTGCATATTGATTCTTCCTGACTAATGTCTTGAACTTCAGCCTACTCTTCATCACTACTATATTGTGATCTGAGTCTATATCTGCTCCTGGGTACGCCTTACAATCCAGTATCTGATTTCGGAATCTCTGTCTGACCATTATGTAATCTAATTGAAATCTTCCCGTATCTCCTGGCCTCTATAGTGCTGTTTTAAGTGAGTGTTCAGTGTTGTGAGTCCCCTCTCAGCGTTGCAAAGAGCCACCATACTGTCGCTAGTTGTGTTTTTTATCTCGTGCGAACAGAAACCAGATTGTTTCCATGTTTTTTTAATTGTGCCTGTCTATTTACTGTGTGTTTTAGTCAGCATCACCGACCTATTTTTTATATTTTCTTAGCATCTTTTTCTCCATGTTTCAGTTTTTAACAGTCCCCATTTTATCACCTGCTTTTGTTGTTGTCATATCTCCTAATTCTGTTTTTTAAGTGTTCTGTAGGCTGCAGAGAGGCGTATTGTGTTGCTGCCGGGTCCCCCCCCCCCCTTCTTAAGGGGGAGGGGAAATCGAAATCCCATAAAGAAAATAAAATATGGCAAGGCACTTATTAATGAAAGAACATGCAGAGAATGGTCTCCCCCACACAGATCCTCTATGACCTGGTTCCTTTCTCCCATCTTCTACTTTTCCTCAAACATGTCCATGTCCTCTACAGCTCCTGCCGACTTGATCACCCTCATCCCCTGGTTGCTCCTCTTCTCTCCAACCCCCACCTGCTGCCGCGCCTTCACCGTAGTGTCCCCCCTACCCTCCAACTCTAAATCCTTCATTTCCTTTCAGTAGGTGGCTTCTATCAACTCCCCCTCCCACCAGATGATGCCCTCTCTCCCTCCATTTATCCCTCCTATCAACTCCCCCTCCCTCCTTGTCCTTTTCCCGGGCTCCCTCTATCCCACTTCCATCCCATTTTTTCTCCACCTACTCACTCCTTGACTCCATTCTCCCCCCCCCCCAGTCCTTTTTCTTTCCCCTCCACTGTCTTCCCCACTCCTTTCTCGCATCTGCCCTGCTCCCCCCTTTTCCTGTGCCCTCTCCCTCCATCGGTTCCCCTCCTTTCGCCCCCCTCCCATCTGCTTGGGTCTCCCCCATACCCATTACTTTCATACTCTATAGTGCAGTATTTTCTGTGAGTGTTCAGTGTTGTGCAGCCCCTTTTTACAGTGCTGTGAACAGAAACCAGACTGTCGCCATGTTTTTTAATTGTGCCTGTCTATTACCCAAGTGTTTTTAATCAGCATCACTGACCTCTTTGTCTTTTATGTTTTCTTCAAAACTTATTCGCTATGTACCAGTTTTAAACAGTCACTGTTCGTCACCTCTTTTTACTGTTATATCTCCTCATTATGTTTTTTGACTTCATCTGTAGGCTCCTGTCATATGAACAATTGCAAAATTGATCGATTCATGGGTGTCTTCAAAATACGCCCACTTCTTACGCCGCAGAATTCGTATCGGCCCAAAGATGGTAGAAAGCAGTGGAAAGCGATAGTCAATACCGCTGAATCGCAGGTGTTTTTGTAAGTTTTTCAGAGTAAAGCCTCGAACTTCGAGCAAAAATGGCAGAAGCATAGACCTAATATTTTTACCAAAGTTAACACAATTGTATTCCTTCCCCTGCAGTTTTTTCTACATGCTCTCCTATCTTTATACTGCATGCTAGAATAAAAAATTCAGTACTGATGGTTATCGTAAGTTAGCCGTCCCATATGTAACAGTAGCTGTGCATATTCTGTTTCCACAAGCACAATTGATTTTAACTTCTACAGCTACAGCTTCATCTAATCTGTACTACCCAAGCCACGTTACAGTGTGTGGAGGAGGGTACTTTGGATTGTACATTGTGAATCATTGTTACTTCTCCATTTTCCTGTTCAATTGCGAATGGCTCGCAAGAAGAATGATTAATGGTAAGCCTCCATGCGAGTTCGGATCTCTCTTATTTTATCTTCTAGGCTTCTTCACGGGATATACGTCAGCGGAAGTAACATATTTGTTGACTCTTCTAGGAATGCAGACTCTCGGAACTTTAGTAGTAAAGAGCGCACACTGATTCAGAACGCCTCTTTTGCAGCATATGCCACTGAAGCTGGGTCAGCATCACCGTGACACTCTCGCGCTTACTGCACGAACCTTTAACGAAATTCGTTGCTTTACTTTGGATCGTCTCCATTTCCTCTATCTATCCTGTGTGATGCGGATCCCAGTCTGGGTACGCAGTTGATTACCGCACAATGATTGACTGACGCCACTCCGTTGAGATGGAGGGAACCTTGACGGAACACTTCATATCTGCTACTTGTCGCTGTGGAACATGGGATTAAATGTAGAGGTCGTCACCTTAATACAGTTCTTTGGAAGCGTTCTTCATTGCTACAGACTCATCCTGCTTACATATGCTGCGATGTACTACACATGGTTTTATTTTTATTTATTATTTTTCACCATTAAGATAACAGTACCTCTTTTTATTTGTGCTACCTTACGTGTGTTGTGAACAGCACCAATACCGGAACAGTAATCATGTACATGACTGTAAAATGAAGGAACTATGCTTTTCGAAAAGGAGCACCAAGACATCCGATACCCTTTCGATGGGAAGATGAGATTAACTGCACAGGTAATCACCTTCAAATAGTTGTTGCAAGTGCTCTACAATACCGCAGTCTCTTCCAGTTTCCATATGTTGAACTGTCTTCCATATTTTTGTCAATGAGAAACGTCACGTCTGTGTTTTATTTCTACCAGCCTGTGGCGTGGTAGCTGTACAGTTTATGCCATGCAATGCCCAGTTTTCTGTGAGAGCCAGAGGATCGAAGTGTGTTAATTCTGACACAGATCTCTAAGTCATGGTAGAAAAAAAAAACAAAGCGTATGGCGGTGTACACTGATTGGATGTGTTCCAACCGAAAAAAACAATGTATTAAACTGCTTATGAAGGAGCAATACAAGAACCCTCTCATGTGATTAATAGTCTGTTGGATATGGTCATCCTACAGTACAGGTGATGAAACTTCACACTGGTCTGTGGACGCGACTTCGATGACAAACCACCTGCTCCAATGAACCAATACCTTTATATTTAATAGGATCGCCACATATGTTTGGGCGATAGACATGAATGCACCCTGAGAGACAGAAAGTGAGTCATTTCGAGATATGAGAGTGCCACGAATATTATTCACCAGTGGCTGTAATCATTGAAAGATGTCTCTACAGGATCCAACACAAGTAAGTGGTTGAATTGATAGACTTGATTCCAAATCGCGGACAGCATTTCTACCGGAAACCGTTACACGATCAGCGGCTCGACCTTTAGACTCAAAACCACTGTTTATGCAGGGTGGCGGTAACATAGTCGCAAAGATCGTGTTTTTAATAGCACGGTCCTTCCACGAAATGTATGTTGTGGGCTACAAACTCCTTCTGTGGTCAGCTACAGATGTCATTTCTCAGTAGTGTTCCTCGAAGAGACCATCGTGTTCCCTCCACGGATTCCCATTTGACCTACCTGGTGAGTGCAATCCGACTACAGAAAAAAAATTACTCACCATGCAAAGTGACGCTCATGGTCAATTTAATTTCTAAATAACGAGGACATTCTGCCGTGATTTGTAGTTTATGCATCAAAATAGTCGAAGTTTTTTCTCCTGATATTATGCTGGGTGGGTATGTCTCTGCTGATCATTTGTGATCAGAGGCAGTGCACTTCGCTGGATGTCATAAAATAATGAGATAAGACTGCACGAAGGTAAATACTATATCAACTTTGCTCATAAAACTAAATGAAAATGGGTGTTGTCTATACTCATGGAAAGAGGACATTTATTATCGTCGTGAATGTTCTTTTTTTTTAATAGTTGCTTTATTATGGGAATCGAATTGATGTTAAATAGTCCAGCACAGAATGGCGGGCGACTTCCCTGTGAGACCGCGGCTCTCCGTGGGTCCA
Source organism: Schistocerca americana (assembly GCF_021461395.2). Classification (NCBI taxonomy): domain Eukaryota; kingdom Metazoa; phylum Arthropoda; class Insecta; order Orthoptera; family Acrididae; genus Schistocerca; species Schistocerca americana. The sequence continues at coordinate 184,886,588 of NC_060126.1, forward strand.
ATCTGGAGCATCCTATGTGACGTTAAACAAAAGTGTTTTCCATATCAGAACGAGAAGCTTATTGGAGGTGTTGGCGGCCTGTGTAGACTGTGACAGCTAGTCACCCCAAGTGCACCCCCTAAGCATTAGGGGCGGCTGTACTTCAGATGACCAAGATGCATTCGCCATTCTTCTATCTACTGTTCTTTAGTTAACTATACCTGCTTCTAAGTTGGTGAAGGACCATCACCTCAAGGCAGACAGCTGCCAGCACATGCCGCAAGACTTTCAGTGGAGTAGCTCCTTCCATCCCTCCATCCATCCATCTCATAGGTGGTTGGAGGGAGGGGAGAGGGCCTCAATTTTCGGCAGTTTGTGATTGTACATGGAGGAGAAAGCATGTTCAACTACCACCCCCTTCGCCGTCTTTTAGGACGATGATTTTCGCCAGTACATGTGCTGGATTATGACCCATTTGTTACAAGTGCTGGTTTTTTCATGACAATTTCGAAGTTCAATTAGAACTGTGACGCACTTTTTCCATCAGCTGTGGTTGCATGAATTGACTTCGGTTAGCTGGGCTGTAGCGAACTCCGATGTCAAACAGCGATAGATGCTGTATGCTTACAGGTAATATACTTTTTAAACTCCTCTGTGTCCAACATCAGCATCTCTTCACGTGAACATATTTCCCGCCAAAAAGAATAAAGATAGTACCTTACACCCCAGCCTTTTTCCCGCTAGCTTGAAGGTGTAGGGTAGTTTGAGTGTTTCTGTCGCTGGTTTCGAGTGATATTGCGAAATTTTTTCCCAGCAGGATAACATCAGTTGTATGGTATCGTCAGTTTCTTTGTACATCCATATTGAAACTGGATGAAGATGGGACACAGCTGGTATGACTTTTTATTAAAAATGAAATTCCTCCAGCTGTACTTAAGATTTTTTATTTACTTCACTACTAGTTTCGACGCTGCGTCAATGCCATCTTCAGTCCCATACACTTTAATGAAATCAGTTGTGTGTGTCTCAGTCTAGAAGTCCACGGTGAGACCAACACGTGCTCCACATGGATGGCGGGCAGTAACTGATTTCATCAAAGTGTACGGGCCTGAAGATGGCGATGACGCAACGTCGAAACTATTAGCGAAGTAAATAAAAAATTTTGAGTACAGCTGGAGGAATTTCATTTTTAATAAAAACTATTACGCTTTTTTAGAGTCCTTGTGTAGCGCTATGCATATAGTTGTGTAATTAGGACCGAACTTTGTGATTAATTACATGATTAGGATCGATATTTGTGTCAGTTTCCCGGCCAAAATAAATTAAGTATACTAACCTAACCTTATTCTTCCGCATCTGGACAGTTTCCACGTGTTAGTGGATGCATTTGGGTTTTCCGTCCAGTAGAATCAAGGTTCAAGCCCCGGAAAGGGCACCGCCATTTTTAATTACCCATAAATTCCAAGTGTCTCTGGTGATTTAATTGTGTTAGGTGGGTACACTTGGGCTTTCCGCCCAGGAAGATCAGGGTTCGAGTCGCCGATACGTTCCGTTTTTTACGTGCACTGAGTATTTGTGCACTGCATTATTGTCGGGTGTTTAAGCGTTGTGAGCATGATTTCATAGCGTTACACATGCGTTATTTTTGTGATCTGCGAGTAGTCTGCTCGTCTGTATGCTGTGTACTGCATTATTTTGGTAATTTACGAGTTATTTGCGTCTCTGCACATCAGTGTACTGCGTTATTTACGAGTAGTTTGAAGGTCTGCAGACTATTTACTGCGACCTCAAGCATGTCAGGGTGATTGTTTCGTATCAGCGTAGTAAATAAACTATGTGAAATCCGTCCCTAAATAAATTGTTCTTCTCTCCGGCAGTCCTTTTCTCGCCATTTATCCCATCTGGGATTATGTCACAGGAGGGAATTGGTGGGAAAAGGACTCACCCTGTGCTGGATAGGATGGATGAATGTCTTTATTTAAACAGTCTTTATTTAAGCAATTTGAGGTAGTGCCTGCATCCGGTGTGTTCACCATGGCGTCCGGAGTCGAACTAACAGGGTACACAGCACTAACACCAGAGGACGCCTAACCACATCTTCATGATACTTCGCCTTTTTTGCCAGGCTGAGTCTATTGTGGAAACTAGTGTTTTAGTTAGTTTAGTTAGTTTTAGTTATGGCATGTTCCGTAGATCATTTTCCCGATTATTTTATCGATATGATGTGGAAAAAGTCAGATTACAAGGTATATATACACACATGAATAGTGCTAATATTAATATTACTGAAATTTTTAGTTCTACACATGCAACTACATTTAGCGGTACATTTTTGATATCAGATTAATTAAATTGATCAATTAAACTGATCTGTTTATCACCAAGACTAGTGTTTATACGAAGAGCGAAAGAAGCTGAACATAGTTGTTTGAGAATCCCAGTAATATGCTTCTACCAGTTCAAGTTTTCATCGATGTGAAGACCCAAAAATTTGGAGAAATCTACCCCGTTAACTGAGCCCTGTTCATATGCTACATCAATTGTCAGTATGACTCTATTCGGTGTACAGAACTGTATATAGTGAGCTTTTTCAAAATTGGGCGGACCAAAAGTTAGGTTCTGACCAGTAGTAGTAGGGTACTATAAATTAAGGGCGAGTCCATTTCTAGAACCACTCAATAATTCTTTGAAAGACATCCTTAACAATATCTTCAGCTGCTTTTTCTGTAATGGTGCCAGAACACTCTCTGCAGGTACGTCACAAGTTACTTTTACTTCCGAAGATTTTTCTTATGCTATATCCTGCTTGCCAGAAACTCTTCAGCCCAACCACACAGCAGGTTCGCCATCAAATCTTCAAAGGCGTTTTCTGTTTTAATTTTCTTTTAGATGTGCAAGGTACTACTTTGGGAAATCTGGGCACCGCCCTCCAAATATAAAGAAAACCTAAGTGGGACAATTCGTAAGACACTTTTGCCAGAGTCACATTCTCTCAGTCAAGCGAAATCAGAAGTTGCTCAATAAAGCTCATCTTTAATCATCACCAGCTACTGTTCCTCGACAATCTTCTAACGGCATCCAATTGCGAAAACGAAAAGTCAGCGCATGCATCACATTAGCCGGTGCTTCAACCGCCGCCCACCGACATCAAGCGCAGGAAAAGACCGACTTTGCGATCACACCTCAGCAAGCACATCCGCTTTGCAGAATCCAGACAGCGAATGAGTCGCTACTACGAAACAGTTGTGTAAGGGATAGATCCCGGGAAGGCAAACTCGTCCACGATACGGCAGCCTTAATCCACAATTCATTTACACGTTTCTCACTGCTTCGTGAGAATTAATATTTAGAGCCGTTTGCGAACTCTTTATAAGAACGGTGCCATTATTTCGGAAATTATGTGCTTGGCGCAATGCAGAGTAATACGTTACGGCCACGGAGTGCAGCTGCTACTGTGTATCCCCCATCGCTGGTGAGAGCAATTATTACTTTCCGAATAAAAAGAAAAAGTTGCTTCGGATATTAAACTACTTCACATTTTATGGCTTCAGCGAATATATCTTTGTGTCGGAGATGTTTTACACAAACCTTAAAGGTAATTCAAGCTTAAAAATTATTTGCGAGTTTTGTGGAATGAACAAATTCAGTCACGGATTTTACACTCAGCGATTTTTGGGAAAATAAAAACGAAGCCTGATGTGCCCCGTTAAAATCAGAGCGGATAGTTTGGTATACAGTGCACCGTTTCCTTGAGAAAAAAAAGCCTCTGTCCACAAGTTAGCACGGAGGTAGAAAGCATAGATCGTTGAAAGTCAGATTGTCCTTTTCACTCTCGAAATCCTGCAAACCATGGATGAACAGCAACGGACCCATGCCATTATTTAAGTCAGACAGCGAATGATTCGCTAATACGAAACAGTAGTGCAGCTGTGTCAAACAGCATAAAATCCATCATCATTCATAGTTATCAAGCTCTGAGCACTATGGGACTTAACATCTGAGGTCATCACTCCCCTAGACATAGAACTACTTAAACCTAACTAACATAAGGACATCACACACATCCATGCCCGAGGCAGGATTCGAACCTGCGACCGTAGCAGCAGCGCGGCCCCGGACTGAAGCGCCTAGAACCGCTAGACCAGAACGGCTAGCTATCAAGTAGTAAAATACACTACACTGTCACCAATAAAATGTACCGAATAATGTTAATTTTCTATCTACATATCCAGTCTGGTTTCATCATTTCGTGTGGCATGCCGAAGAAACTCATTTCATCGCCGAACCGAAGCCATTACCAAAGCTACAGATGGGATCACACACTACTAGCGACATTTCTACTTGGAGTGGCTAATTTTTGGTCCGGTGGACCTGTCACAGGCAACAGAACTTTATGGAGCCGTTAAGGCGGAGATACCGTTGGGCAACATGACCGGGGGACGGAAACAAAGTTGTTGATATATAGAGAGGAGAAAGGGAACGAAAGGGAAGGGTTGGGTGGGAAGTCGTGACGGTTAGCCGCATAGGACATTGTAGTACTGCAATGGCGAAAGTTGAAAATTTGTTCCGAACTGGAACTCAAAGCTGGATTTACCGCTTCTCACGAATGATTATCTTAAGAACATCGGCCATCCGGACACAGTCCCTAACCGACTCTTGTTGTAACTTTTCGCACATTGCAGTGCAGCGTACCTCGTCGATTAAACTCTACTCGCAAATCCTGCTTCGGACAATATTTGTGTACTCGCGTTGAAACAAACTGTTAGTCACCACGATTTCACACCCATCATTTCCCTTTCCTTCTCTTCCCTACATTTCATGTTTACATGTACGTACCAGCGGCGTCATCACGAGTCACGCCTGTTCTATCGGACGGCGCCTCTGACACTTTCTCATGTAGCGTGGGTTTTCTACTGTGCAACTCATTTCATTCTTTCTTTAGATATCAAGCCGGTGAACAATTCTGAAACTCTTAGATGGTATACTCACATAATGTGGGTTCATGAAGGTCTGATAATCATTTCATTATTCACCACGATGATTCTATTTTATTGTATCTGATATTGCTATATACAAGGGGGCAGTTTCAATATTTTGGCATTAGTATTTTTTATAGAATTTTATTAATACTGAATGTTGGTCATTTGAAGATGGTCGTCTGACCGAAACTGTTTGTCCGTAAATAACACTACACTAGTTTTGTGATTCCGCGATGCCGTTCACTAAAGCTGTAGTAATATTTATTAACAGCTTTCCTCTTGGTGGTGCACACAGTAGCGTTTTCCTTTCAAAAATCTGTGTAAATCATTCCAGGAATTCTTCAAAGAAATGGTGGGGCTTTCGGAAATTAAAAACTTTTTGTTGTCGTCTTCAGTCCGAAGATTAGTTAATGCAGCTCTCCACATTATCCTGTGCGAGCCTCTTCGTCTATTAATAACTACTGGAACCTACATCCATCTGAATCTGCTTACTCTATTCAGCCCTTGGTCTCCTAATACAATATTTACCCCCTCTCTCCTCTCCAGTACTAAATTTGTGATCTCTTGTTTCCTAAGACTGTGTCCTACGAAACGATCCCTTCTTTTACTCAAGTTATGTCACACATCTCTTTTTCCCCCCATTGTATTCAGTGCCTTCACGTTCGTTACATTATCTATCCACCTAATCATCAGCATTTACATTTGAAAATATTTTCTTCTTTTAGGAACTGCTTATCGTCCACGTTTCACTTGCATACATGACAACACTCTAGTCAAACACCTTCAGAAAAGACTTCATAGCAATGAAATCAATATCCGATGTTAAATTTTTCTTCTTGTGAAAGGCTATTCTTGTCATTGCCAGTCTACATTTTATACCCTCTCTACTTCGACCGTCATCAGTTATTTTGTTGCCCAAACAGCGAAACCCATCTACTCCTTTTAGTGTGTCGTTTCCTAATCTAATTATTTCAGCATCACCTGATTTAATTCGACTGCATTCCATTACCTTTGTTTTGCTTTTGTTAATGTTCATCTTATACCCATCATGCAAGATACTATTCATTCCATTCAACTGCTCTTCCAAGCCCTTTGCTGTCACTGATAGAATTACGATATCACCTGCAAATCTCGAAGCTTTTATTTCTTCTCCGTGATCTTTAATTAGTTCTCCAAATCTTTCTTTGGTTTCCTTTGCTGCTGACTCAGAGTACAGATTGAATAACGTGGGTGATAAGCTAAAACCCTGTCTCATTGTCTTCTCAACCACGGTCTCACTTTCATGCCCCTCGACTGTTATACCTTCCGTTTGGTTACTGTACACGCTGTAAATAACCTTTTGCTCCCTGCACTTTACCCCTGCTGTCTTCAGAATTTCAAAGAGTGTATTCCAGTCGACATTGTCAAAAGCTTTCTCTGAATCTTTAAAAGCTGTAAACTTAGGTTTGCCTTTCCTTAAACTACCTTCTAAGATAAGTCGGGGGGTCAGTACTGACTCATATGTTCCTACATTTCGACCGCCCGAATACAAACTGATCTTCCTCGAGGTCGGCTGCTACCAATCTCCCATTCTTCTGTAAATAAATCGTGTTATTATTTTGCAACCATGAACTATTAACTGATAGTTCGGTAATATTCATATTTGTCAGCACTTGCTTTCTTTGGAATTTCAGTTACTATATTCTTCTTGAAATATGACGGTATTTCGCCTATCTCGTACATCTTGCACTTCAGGTAGTGTAATTTTGTTGTGACTAGATATCTCAAGGCTACCAGTATTTCTGAGGGAATGTCGTCTACTCCAGGGGCCTTGTTTAGACTAAGATTTTTCAGTGCTCTGTAAAATTCTTCTTGCAGTATTACATCTCCTAACTCGTCTTCATCTACTTCCTCTTCCCTTTATGCTATGTTACCCTTGTATAGTTCCTCTGCATATTTAATTCAACCTTTCAGCTTTCCCTTCTTTGCTTGGTACAGGTTTTCCTACTTAACTCTTGAGATTCACACAACTGCTTTTCTCTAAACGTTACTTTAATTTCTCTATAGTGCTATTTATGTTTCCTGGATATATATATATATATATATATATATATAATGTCCTTACATTTGTCCTCTAGCCACTCCTGCTTAACCAATGCAGGCTTCCTGACTCATTTTTAGACGTTTATATTTCCTTTAACCTGCTTCATTCACTGCAGTTCCATGTTTTCTCCTTTCATGAGTTAAATTCAGTATCTTCTGTGATCTCCAAGGATTTCTGTTAGGCTTTGTCTCTTTACCCATTTAATTCTCTGCCGTCTTCACTATTTCATCACTCAAAGCTCTCCTTTCGTATTCTGCTGTATTTGTTTCCCCAGTTTCAGTCAGTGGTTGTCAAATTCTCCCTTTGAAACTCTGAACAACCTGTGGTTTCTTAAAAAAACTTATACAAATCGTATTCCAATTCTCAAATGGCTCTGAGCACTATGCGACTTAACTTCTGAGGTCATTAGTCGCCTAGAACTTAGAACTATTTAAACATAAGTAACCTAAGAACATCACACACATCCATGCCCGAGGCAGGATTCGAACCAGCGACCGTAGCGGTCGCTCGGCTCCAGACTGTAGCGCCTAGGACCGCATGGCCACTCCGGCCGGCATTCCAGTTCTCAATGTGGAGCTTTAAACGCTGCACTGTGGTCTCGAAACTTGTTGACAGGATATATCCCACGTATTTTTCTTCGTCCTTTATGCTGTCCTTGAGTTAAATAGCAGACAGTAACCAATTCCAGTTCATAATTTTTGAAGTCATAATTGTAAAAACAGTGATCTTCTTCCGTAATCTAACAAAAGCAGTCTGTCTAGACGCCAACAGGTGTTCCAGTTGTTCCAGTTAAGTTTTCAAAAACGAACACTAGCCCATTGCCTAGTCATGAATCTGGAACTTTTATGCAATTTCGAACGGATGAGGACAAAAACCTGTTGCGGTCTAGACTGACTTGCTTTTGTTAGTTTATGTCAGCTTCAGGCACAGCCACAAGAGGTACTGACTGGCGTCAGCGGCTATGAGTGACGTAGAACTGAAATTCGTCAGGCTCTGTCTCAGTCATGCTTGGTGTGGCAACCATCACTAACAATTTGCCAGTGATGGCTGCTCTTTTGCGAATGCATTCTATGGCAGTGCACTCAAATTATTGAAAAACTCTCTATTGTTTAAATACACCACTGCTAGTAGTACACTGGTCTGCTTATGGAGCTGTGAATGCTGCAATATATGCTCTTGCAGTCACTGCTGGATATCGGTGCTACCTCTGTACAAAAACTGGCCTTCGCCAAGGCTAAATATTAGCTCTTAATCTATTTCATGTTTCAACTTCTGAAATGCCTTACCGAAATTCCCGTATGCTTTTTTATTTTATTTATTTACTCGATCGGCATTTACAAGGCGAAATATTAAACTACGACATTAAAGCGTTAAAATGACACATTCAGCACTACTTAATTATGTTGTGTCCAGGCAAGACAGCCCAGACACAATGAGAGGAAGCCGAAAGGCACGCGCTAAGCTAAAACCGGATGCGTGAGGTCTGAAACAGGACACGTAATGAAGGCCATAAAGAAAAGTACGTAGCTTCGGGAATACTTAACTTTAATCCATCCTTTTGGTACATCTGGAGATTGTGGCGATACAAGTGAGACTCTTTAGATACATGCAATGTTACTAATGGCGCCTTGCTAGGTCGTAGCCATTGACTTAGCTGAAGGCTATTCTAACTATTGGCTCGGCTAATGAGCAATGCTTCGTCCATGTAGTCGCTAGCAAAGTCGTCCGTACAACTGGGGCGAGTGCTAGTCCGTATCTCGAGACCTGCCTTGTGGTGGCGCTCGCTCTGCGATCACACAGTGGCGACACGCGGGTCCGACGTGTACTAATGGACCGCGGCCGATTTAAAGCTACCACCTAGCAAGTGTGGTGTCTGGCGGTGACACCACAAATTACATAATACAAAATACACAATTTTATACAATATGACTGATTTTCTGAGCAATTCAGTGGCATTGTCCGTGAAGTTATTTATATCCTCAAGTTCACTAATAAAATCATGCACAGTACACTCCATCAAGTGGGCCATTGATTGAATGATCCACATTCGCACTGAGCGTCGTTCGCGAGGCCCCATGTTGTCATCATCTCCTTGCATCTTCCGACACCCGTCCTCACACAGTTCAGTGTAGTCCACAATCTTCTGGAAAGCTTAAAGCCCTCTATGGTGAGGACATGACAGTAGTCATCTACACAAAACGTCTAGATAATCTATCAGGCAGCAGAACTGGAAAAGCTAAATAAATATTTTAGGAAATGTCAGATATACCCAAATGCATCCCAAACAAAGTTCCGCATTCCATCTCAATGACCATCTAACACACGCATAGCTGAATGTTTCATTTTACAACAAATAAACCGCAGCAATCGTCCAAAATACTTTGTCTCCACTCTTCATGCTTGTCTGCATCACAAAAAATACCTGCAGCAAACTGGACCAAAACTAAAGACCAGAAACAATATAATCACAACATTTGCGTGGGGAGAGCAAGTACATATCCTACGCACCGCCTCACAATCCCTAGTGGATTCAACCCCAGAACAAAGTCCACCAATATTCCACATTAGCGGATATACCAACAAAATAGATTCCCATCCAAACAGGTCAATGCGGATTATAAATGGAACCCTGAAACTCTCGCCAACACTTTGCCCTTACAGGCACCTCTCCGCCAGTCCTGAGATGAGTACGGACCACAATTACACAATGAAACAAATTTGCTGCTTCTATGCTCCCAAGAGTACTTCCAATACATATCCTACTGGATTACGCTCCACGGTCACGCCTGAAGTCCTGCAGATCTGTGTGGGAACGTGTTCTCTTCCAACGTCAACTCTTTTTTTGGATGGGGTGTGAAAAGAGAGTTGTAAGTCTTAACAAATTTGTCACCGTGGAACTTGAGTGAGGTGAATCAGAGAAAGCTGACAGTGCTTCGAGAGAAGATGCGTATGGTGGGAAAGGGACTAATGTCCTGGGAACTGCAGTTCAAAGTATTAGCAGGATAGTGAACAATGACATGGATCTAACAATGTTAAATGCTGTGTCAAAGCTATTTTTTGTGTAATTTCTGATTTTTATTTTTATTTTTGTTTAATTTCTGACTTGTAACTTATTATTTCTTTTCTAAGAATAGTTCTTTGGTTTTTTTCTTTCTTCTGTAAAACTTTTAATTTTGATCTTTCAGATATTGGATTGCCATACGACAAATCAATACATCTTATGAAACTTTATGCCTGTAGGTATGTTGCACATCTTCTCCGAAACTACTCGATCGATTTCAACCAAACTTGGTATACATACTACTCATTATCTGGAAAGAAATACTGTGGGGATAAGAACCAACAATCTGTTATTGGGCTAGGGGTGATAAAGTGAAAGAAGGAGGAGATGGACAGACAAAGAGTGGGAAGTAGGAGATAGACAGGGGGAGATGGAGATGGGCTAAGGGAATGTGGAAATGGACTGAAAGGAAATAAGAGGAGACGGACATGGGAGAGGGGGGGTGGACAAAGAAAGGACAGAGGAGGAGATGGACAGAGAGAGAGGAGAGAAAGAGATCGTCAGAGAAAGGGGGAGGAGAAGACAATGCTTGGGAGAGAGGAGGAGAAAACGGACAGAGGAAGGGAATGTGGACAGAGAAAGGAAACAGGAGGAGATGGGCAGAGATAGGAGGTGGAAGAGTTGGGCAGAAAGTGGGAGGAGGAGATGAACAGAGATAGGGCAGGAGGAGAGAAACAGAGAGAGGGGTATGGAGGAGATGGACTATTAGAAGATTGGAATAAATACGTACCCAGGCAACGCTAGATACTCAGCTAGTATTAAATAAAATCGCTGATATCAGTTGGTGTACAGCATGCATCTCCTTGTTCTTGATCCGTTTCCGAACCCTTAAAACAGTAATTCAACGCTACTGAAACGGCCTTTTTGTGTCTGACTTGCTTCAAGAGTTCAGAACTGCGAAACAGTGTGTCCACGTTTCCGCAGTGTGGAGAAGTTTTGTTCATCATTAACAGTGATTTCTTCTTTAAGTTTCCTCTTTCCTCGATTACGCTCAGCTTTTGGATGCTAATGTAACGATGACAACTTTTCATCCAAACACCTCCAGTCAGTTTTCCTCTAAACTACTCAATGGTATTTCACTAAAACACTGATCTTAGAAACGGTTGCCACAAGATAAACTGCCTTTCTCTACTAATTTCTGGTGGGAAGCGTAACGGGAAAACAGAAACGTGCAACACTGTTGTGGCATTTTTATTTTGACTGATCAACGAGCTGAACAGAAAATAGAACGAGCGATATTGGCACAACGCTCTCTGCCACGCACAGGGTGATTATGAGACACCAGAGAGGCAGCTCGTTGGACCTCCACCAAGCCGCCACTGGGCGTTTGAAAGACGGCAGCTAAACAATTCATGGCTCACGCTCGGTCAGCTGTCAACACTGTGAACAGCTGCAACGCGTGCGGCCGTCTACTGAATAACACACGATCTGTTGCCAAGTCACGAGACATCACTCACAGCAACGTCAACCCAATAGTCTTCACCGTAGTTCAGCGGTGTTCTTCCCACACAAGTTTCATTCTGCACGTGGCAAGAAAAACAGTGCAGAGCTCGTATAAAAAAAGAAACTGACTTTATAATATATTTGCTGTTCTTCAGTGCTGTCCATTAATGTTGCTTAAGAGTCAAAGAACAGGAAAGTAAGGCAGTAGTTGAAAACGGAATTAGAGAAGATTGTCATTCAAACCGTAAAGAAATAAAATCTGTAGTATGTGGACGCCACACTGTAATTACGTAAGGCGTGTTTCTCACTGACGCGATGCGATACACAGTGCGACCCGCGATATGACGCACACTCAACCTGCGTTGGTGGAGCAGTAATTCATTATTTCGCTCTGCAAATGCAAAATTGAATCACACTACTACCATATTTCTACAGCCGTCATTGTTGTTATTTTCGATGTACATCTGGCAAAAGAAGAGAGACAAGAACCACCTCCTGTCTATTATCTGTTTTCTTCTCCTTTTCACAGCTAAGCATCTCTTGTTATTTGTTCGAAGTTTATTTGAAATAATAACTCGAAATTGTGATTTAGTCTATGTTTTTTTTGTCACAAACGACACCACTATCTTTCACAAATAACATATACAGGGTGTTTCCGTAAGAACGTGCAGAAGTGTAACAGGACATACAGAATGCACCACTGAACAATTTGGGGAAGGAAACCTGGAATAGGAAAAGCCACGGAAGGAAACTTGTCTACTGCTTTGTCTAGCATTACCGTTTTCCAGATTTACAACTAACATGCGTACAAGTTTATAAGTGCTGTGGTTTTTACTTATATGTAAATTTTTCTACCCTGTAAGGGAACAAGGAGAACGAGCCTGATTACTAACAAGTCATGATGCAGGTTTTGTTTACTTTACTTGTTCATAAAGTGGCTCTGTTGTATCGTGTTTACATTGTCTCATGACAGAACGTGCTCAGTGCTATTCAGAGACTTCCAGTACATACGATGGAGCAATACTGGTGCAGTTTCGCGGGAATCACTAACATGCATCTTGTAAGTGGGGAAGTACGTTACAATGCTCTCGCTGCTGAAAAGCTGTACAGAGAACTAACAGGTATCATCTGTCACGAGGAGCGTTTATTTATCGCTAACGACGAATGCGGAAGACTGCTTCATTGGAATGAAGAAACGAGGGACCTGGCAACACGAGCACCACTCGCATACCCGACTTTGAAGAGGAGGTGCTGGAATCTATTGCAGCAGACCCCACTACAAGTACTGGTCGTATTGCTTGTGAAATGGGCCCTGCGCATACTAGCGTGTGGTGAGTACTCCACGAACAACAGGTGCATTCGTATCACCCTCAACGAGTCCTTGCAATGCTTGTGACTTTGTACCAAGGAATGCATTGTCAATGGTTGCTCCAACAATCGATTGATCTACCAGATTTCCTCCAAACCGTGCTCTTTACTGACGAGACCTCATTTGATCGTGGTGGTATTTCGAACAGCACGAACAGCCATGTGTGGGATGAGGAAAACCCACACGCTGTAGTAGAGTCACGCCATCAGGTGCGTGTTGCTGTGAATATCTGGTTCGGAATTGTAGGCGACAGTCTCATTGGACTATATTTACTACCTGGCCGTCTGAATGGCCAGCTGAACTTGAGGTTCATGAAAGGATATGGATACAACATGGCGGTGCACCACCTCACTGCAGTGTGGATGCCTGCAACCATCTCAATGCTGTATTTCCTGGTCACTGGATTGGAAGAGAGGTCCTATTCCGTGGCCTGCAAGGTCGCCTTGACCTGAATCCCCTTGATTATTTCCTATGGTACTATCTAAAGTCGTATGAGAGCCCACTGGATACGGAGACGGAATTAGTTGCCATAATTGTATCTGCCTGTAATGTGATTCGGTACACTCCAGGAATATTTATCAGGGTACGTTAGAATCCTGTTTAGCGATGTCATACTCGCATTGAGGCTGATGGCCGTTAGTTTCAGCACATTTTGTTAGATGCGGCACAAATGGTACGTTTATTGTTTCAATGATGGTATTTTCAGTGAACTAATGTAAATAAAAAAGTACGTAGTAATGTGATTTTGTACTTATTATCTGCCGGCCGCTGTGGCCGAGCGGTTCAAGGCGCTTCAGTCTGGAACCGCGCCACCACTACGGTCGCAGGTTCGAATCCTGCCTCGGACATGAATGTGTGTGATGTTCTTAAGTTTAAGTAGTTATAAGTTCTAGGGGACTGATGACCTCATATGTTAAGTCCCATAGTACTCAGAGCCATTTCAACCTTATTATCTCATTAAGCTGGCTTCTCCGAACCCAGGTTCCCTACCTCACATTGTTCAGTGGAAAATCCTCTACGTCCTATTAAATTTTTGCGTGCTGTTACGGAAAAGCCCTCTAGAGTTTTGTTGTGTCTCAGTGTTCATTACGTTGGAAAAAGATCAGTTTGGTGAAGCTCCGAGTTGCGCAGCGTGCACGCGCCGTTATGTGCTGATTTGCACGTTAGAGAAAAAGTTGAACCTTGCAGTCTGAATTTCTTTACCGAAGTCCAGTTCATGTTCTCTAGTGTGATGCAAGTTTTGCACTATGTTTCGTACGGTCACAGTCGTAAGTTACCAGACTTATCTGCTCTGCGACAAATATTCTGAATCTGACGAATATTAACGCAGTAGAAGTGGTTCAGGATTGGTAGCATTACTTTTAATCGTCCTTTCCATTTCCTATTCCTGAGACGATCATTGTGATGTGTCCCGAGAGTAATTAGACTTCGGCAGGAAGGAAATAAGATTCGGTTTAACGTCCCGTCGACATTGAAGTTATTAGAGACCAAGCACAAGGTGGGATGGTGCCAAGGATGGGGAAGGAAATCGGCCGTGCACTTTCGGAGGAACCATCCCGGGATTTGCCTGGAGCGATTTAGAGAAATCACGGAAAACCTAAATCTGGATGGCCGGACTCGGGTTTGAACCGTCGTCCTCCCGAATGCGAGTCCAGTGTGCTAGCCACACCGCCACCTCGCTCGGTAGTTAGACTTCGGAAGAATGCAAAATTAGCATTTCAGTCCAAATCTCAAAATCTTTCCTTTCTGGTCAGGATGCATTACAGTGCGCTTATAAACGTAGGTGAAGAGACTTAACGGGTTTACGCTGGGACAGTGATACTATTCTCTGCTGTATCGCTCAGCGCAATAGGATGCTGGTGCTGATTCCGCATTTAACATTTGACCATGCCACTATGACTGCAGTACATTAGGACTTTGTTTTTATGAAACAGATCTGATGATGGTCAATAAAGACCGAAACCGGTAATCTGTTAACAAAAAGTTTGCGACCCATAGATGTAAATTAAAGGGAACTTAACACCATAATGAATTCCAGGGCGCCGCGAACTTGTAAATAATTTTCAGCCAGGTGTCCGGATACTTTTGATCGCATTGTGTATTTCATAGTACACGCGAAAACAATGAATCTCCAACACCTTTCAAGCAAACAATTTCTACACGTCTTATTCGTTCACAAATTTCAATGGACAGTGCGCTCGTGACCAATCTACACGGTGACGACATCCTGTAAGACAGAGCACGACGCCTTCCCCTAGAGCCAAGTAAACAAATTGTCTTCGCTGGACGCTAAGAGGTATGGACTGACTCTCGTCGCTCGCGGTGTTGAACGCCAGGGATAGCCAAGGAAGCGAGCTATCCCGTCCACTTTCGTCCTTACTAAGATATGGTATGAAGGCAGACCCAAGATTCCTATTAATCCTTTCCTCATATGAAGGACTGGGATAACAAGGCGTAGTGGAAATGTGTCATATATCCATCCCAAGACAGAATTGCTTAGACTGATGTGCTGTGAGCGGATTCAAATTGTCGATAACTATGGACTTTGGGGGGAGGGGGGAGGGGGAGAAGGTAAAAGGTGCCAGATACACACATCAAAAAAGTTCTGCCTCACCTCGGTTCCGAGAGTTCCGGAACCTGTACAGAAAATTGGAATAGAAATCAACATAAACGTCATATCCGAACTTTTTATTGCTCTTGACAACCACACATTGCATGTTGTACCACCACAGACCGGTACCTTCAGAGGTGGTTGTCCAGATTGCTGTACACACCGGTACCTCTAATACCCAGTATCACGTCCTCTTGCATTGATGCAAGCCTGTATTCATCGTGTCATACTATCCACGAGTTCATCAAGGCACTGTTGGTCCAGATTGTCGCACTCCTCAACGGCGATTCGGCGTAGATCCCTCAGAGTGGTTTGTGGGTCACATCCATAAACTGCCCTTTTCATTGTATCCCAGGCATGTGCGATAGGGTTCATGTCTGGAGAACATGCTGGCCACTCTAGTCGAGCGATGACGTTGTACTGAAGGAAGACATTCACAAGATGTGCACGATGGGGCAACGGATTGTCGTCCATGAAGACGAATGCCTCGCCAATATGCTGCCGATATGGTTGCACTATCGGTCGGAGGATGGCATTCACGTATCGTACAGCCGTTGCGGCGCCTTCCGTGACTACCATCGGCGAGCGTCGGCCCCACATAATGCCACCCCAAAACCGCAAGGAACCTCCACCTTGCTGCACTCGCTGGGCAGTGTGTCTAACGCTTTCAGCCTGACCGGGTTGCCTCCAACCACGTCTCCAGAGATTGTCTGGTTGAAAGCATATGCGACACTCATCGGTGAAGGGAACGAGATGCCAATCCTGAGCGGTCCATTCGGCATCTATACCGCGCTGCGTGGTTGCAAAGATAGAATCCGCTTCGCTGGATCTTGCTATAATTCTCATAATTGCTGTACTGTGTTCACTAAGTCAACGCTCTCCCTACATCTTAATTTTTGCCACAATTCCAACAAGTTATCCTCCTCATCTGCCCTTGTAAATTTCCCGGCCGAAGTGGCCGTGCGGTTAAAGGCGCTGCAGTCTGGAACCGCAAGACCGCTACGGTCGCAGGTTCGAATCCTGCCTCGGGCATGGATGTTTGTGATGTCCTTAGGTTAGTTAGGTTTAAGTAGTTCTTAGTTCTAGGGGACTAATAACCTCAGCAGTTGAGTCCCATAGTGCTCAGAACCATTTGAACCTTGTAAATTTCTACCTCCTAAATACTTTGTATCACGCAGAGATCCCTCTACTTGTTTTTTCTCTCGTTGCTGCCTTTCATATCTTTGGACCTGCGAAAATCTGTTAACTCCGTGGAGTGTATATGCCTGACTAGTTCATATAATTGAGAAAAAGTTGTGGGCGTTCGATCGATTATAGCTCTCTGTCTGGTTTTCAAATTTAATCCCCCTAAACATAGTTCACCAGCTGCTCTTTAGTGAATCCTAGTTCGAAAGGAACTTCTTTTAATTCGTTCGACATATTCCACTACTGGTTCAACATTACGCTGCTCACTTCAATACTGATGACCAACCAATTCTTGAAAGGTCCTTGGTGGGATCAAGCTAGGAATTGTAGTTATCTCCAGGTATTATTCTATTATATCGATTCCACAATTCCGTCGCGTAATCTATCGTTTACACTAACAGCTATTAATCATGATGCGTCCACGCTTCACACTTGCGCAGCTAGTGTTCGATCCTGAAATTCCAACGTAGTTTTTAAAAAATTCCTCCATCTTATCAATTGAATCCAGCGACAACTGATAACACTCATTTAAACTAGCAACGGGTTCTGTAACTTTTAAAAGCAAATGTTACGGACTGCTCGCTCTAACCCAGCATTCGTGTTTGCTTGTTCACTGCAAGCATCAGTTCCGGTGACAATCACTGGTCCTGTCAAGATGTTGATTGAAGCGAGCATGCAGTCCACACATTTGATTAGGAGTGGGTGTCTCCTCTCATTGCACCACCTCTAGCATTGCTTCCAACACAGCAACAATATCAGTAGAAAAAATAAACATAATACTGCAGATGGTTATCAAACAAAGGTAGTAGTGAAAATAAATAAAATGCAGAAACAAACGATGTATAATCTGAAAGCATACACACAGAGTGAGTCACAACATATCACACAATAAATCAGCACACATTAAGCAACAAATAACTCATAATGACATACGACAGTAAAGTCACAAGCAGGATGGGTAGCATAGTGAAGACACAGAGAGTCAACATAGGATGCTGAATTAATAACGCAATAAAGAACAAATATTAAACACAAACAATCCATACTAATAAATATCACCAGTCTGTTCTCTATCAGTTGATCTGCAGTTGCTGTCAGTCTGTACATATGGACCAAACATTTATGAATTTCAGAACTGGATGTGCAGAATATCTCAAAGCATTAAAGAGTAATAGCTCCCACTCAACATTTGCTGATAACCTATTGGCACAGAACCTCCGCCCAAAACACATAGAAATATTTTTGAAAATTATTGAAACTAGTGTGCCGTTATGTTGGCAACACTCTCTAGCAGTGCTGAGGGGACCTCTCTAACTCAAGTGAGGCTTTATCTGTGCCATCGTAACACTTTAAATTCGATCAACTTCTTTCCTATTACATCAATAATTGTTTTAAGAGCAGTTTAATATTATTAAACTCCCAATTATTTGAATAATTATCGTGTTTCAGCATAGTAATTTGTTCTTATGAGGTGTTTGATGATGAAAGGCAATTATTCTATGGAACAAACAATTGTAATTTGCTGACCTGTGAAAATTTTTCTTCAAATAAAACCGATTTCTGTGTGTATCTGTCACTCAACCAATCGTTTCCACCCTTTCCTAATTTATGGATCTCAATGCTTTTGCACATTCGATAGCAGAGCGAGCTCAATTGATTAACAGTATCTGTTGATATGTTCGGTATTTGCGCTAACTTGTTGCTTTTACATTGGGACTATCTTAAATTTTTCAGAATGGCCACTGATGTAAAGGATCCAGCTTTTCTGAGGAGGAACGAATGGGTTTGAGTTACAGAGACGAAAGGTAGAACCCAGAGGTATCGTTTGTGAATTAATTGAGCAACTTCGGCAAAATAGTAATGTTTGTTTATAGTTAATTTGTTCAGTCTTCCTAATAATTATCCTAATCCGTCTTGTTTACATGTTATTGAGTGGCTGAATTCGTTGTGGTGGTGCGTTTCCTGCATGCTTTGAACCTGTGTATATCATTTCTCTTGTGTGTGGTGAGGTCCCAGAAATAAAGTCTTTCATCTCACTGTGTCTCAATGGCGACTTGTATTTTTGGATAGATAGTGTTTATCTCATCACGTAGTTCCTTTACGCAAGTGTTGGGAATTGCACCACTTGCATTTCGGTATCAATTTTTTATTTTGTTCTACTTTGGTGTTACACTTATGGTATACATTTTATTTTCTCTGTGATTGACGAATACATCAGCCAGGAGACCACTGATAGGTGATCCCATGTGGAATGCGTCTTGTTGACAGTAAAAGTTCTAATTGAATCTATAGTACCTTTTTTCTTTGATGATCTTGAGAATGGCTGACATTTCTTGTACGTGAGTCACAGATATGGTTCCTTGTGGCTGCAGATGTCTTTCTATGATGCTTATAGTTTCTTCTGGTGCAATGTGTGTGTGCATGGAAATTATATCAAGTAGCTGTATTGCTGTTTTTGGTTTGTTTTGAGTCTTTATTTTTTTATTTCATCACTTGAGTCCATTAGGCTTCTGTTTTCTGTATATTAATGTTTTGTCTGTAGCAATATGTGTGATGTTTGGCTGATTGGTAAGTTGATGCACTGGTGAAACTGACCACAGGTCTTGTAGGTACGTTTAGCTTTTACTTGAT
Organism: Schistocerca americana; assembly: GCF_021461395.2. Classification (NCBI taxonomy): domain Eukaryota; kingdom Metazoa; phylum Arthropoda; class Insecta; order Orthoptera; family Acrididae; genus Schistocerca; species Schistocerca americana. The sequence goes on from NC_060126.1 coordinate 184,905,929, forward strand.
ATAACATTGGAATGTAGTTATAAAGGCTAAGAAATATGTTTTCAGAGACATAACGATCATCGGTATAAATTATAGACAATAGTACCAGTGTAAAAAGCATAAACTTATAATAGTTTATGCTAGGTCATTCTCGAGTGCTGGTCTGAAGAACACACTGACTGTTTGAAAGTTCGTACATATGAATTACGAAATTTGATTTGGGGGAGTTGACCACTATCAAATAATTTGTGTAACAATTAAAGCCGTATACACAAACTTCTGATAGTTATATCTCTGCAGTAATCTACCAGCCTAACTCACACTCCATGAGCATTTGAGAACAGTATTGGAATTTCAGTTGCTGTTCTGTACAAGGCTTAACAGAGTGTGTTTTGTAAATGAATATGGTCCTTCAAGTCTGTAGCACATCTGTATGATTCATATTTCCTGGGCTATGAAATTTTATGACTATGTTGTTGTAGGTGAGAAGTTAGTTTGAGATGATGATAATGAGTTGTGAATTGTAGCACAGAATTTATTTATTTAACCCAATTATATCAGACAGAAGACATTTTTTACACATACAAATATTTTTCATCACAGTTTACTTAAATATAGTTGATAATTACAACAGCATAAATAGTAGTAATAGTGATATTGATATCAGTGAGGATATAATTTCAAACAAGATCTGTTCGCTTCTAAGGTCTTTAAGAATAACCGTACTTACTAAAATCTACCAGAATGATAGCAATAATAATATCAGCACCATTGCCGCTGCTAATAGTAACATGAAAATGATCATAGAATGAAATACGATTGCACTCATGATTCTACCAATGTCCGATATTACGATTAAGCGGATTAAGAGAGACTGGTTCATATCCATCGTGCTAGTTAGGGAATGCTGGCATAGAGAAAGATCTGATAGGAGTACGTCGCTATACTGGGCCAACAAGAGTATACAAAAGCAAAGGCAGGTGATATTTTTGTTTCACTAGCTAGGACAGTAGCTAACGTTTGAAGCCGGGGATGTGACTCAGATGTCTGGCATGGTGAGGTACGTCATTTCAAAGTCAGGTACCTGCTACCGACCACTATTTATAGAAGACAACTGTGTGATACAGTGGGACAGCAACGATTTAGCTCTAATAGGAACGACGGCTTTTGTTGTATTGTTCAGATAAGAGCGTTAAGTACGACGAAAGGTATGTGGAACTGCGTATGTTGATCAGGTTCTTAGAAACGTGAGTGGCCTGAGGACTTTTTAAATAATAGAAACTATTACGTTGTTCTGGATGCCGACTGTTCATCAGAGATAAGGGTATTATCGGCAGTACGCCAGGAAAGTGTAATAGGGGCGCAAACGATCTGATAGCAGCAGTCTATGACAGTCTGCTTATGATCCTGTAGTCTAGGGGAAATTACCGTCGTTGAATGCCTGTAGGGGGACATAGGCTCACTTACACAAAGTTTATATTTGGTGTGACGAATGACAGCTTGCTCTAAACGCAGAAAGATGTAACCTAATGCAGACGAGTTAGAAAAACAGCCCCGCAGTGTTAGAATACCTGTCACAGTTACGTCGATTAAATACCTAGGTGCAACGTTGCAGAGCGATAGTAAATGGAACGAACACGTAAGGTCATTTGTAAAATGGTCGACTTCGGTTTATTGGAAGAATTCTATGAAAATGCAGCTAGTGTACAAAGGAGATACCGCACAGAACGCTTGCGTGATTCACTCTTGAGTACTGTCCCAGTATTTGGTATCACCACTAAGTCGGATTAAACGAATGTATCGAAACAATTGAGCGGCGTGTTGCTAGAATTGTTACCGGTAGATTCGAAAAACACACAAGTATTACGAAAATGTACCGTGATTCCAGATGAGAAATCTTGGAGGGTAGATGACGTTCCTTTCATGAAACGCTATTGGCGAAGGAAATCAGGGCACGTATGGAGCCATATAGTCTGTCTTTGCGAGTAGAACAGCGAAGGGAATGACTAAATGTTGAACAAGGTACCCTCCGTCATGCACCGTAGGTGGCTTGCGGAATATGTATGTAGATACAGACAGACAGTAGCCACGCAGCACACGAACTGTTACTAGCAATAGTATCTCATGACCTCAGTACACAAGACCCTGTTTAGAGTTATGAAATATATACACCGGTCGTTGTCGCATAAACTGCAGTTCATGAATTATGCGGCATCGCGTCTTTACCACTTGCGCACTAAACTCTTGAGATGAAAATTGCGTTCCATCATATTCGGATTACCACCGTGGAACCTAAATTTAGCATCTTTGGCTACAGAGGCGCTTGTGTAGCAAATACTGGAAAAATGTTTACTGTAGTCAAGATCCAGTGCTCGCAGGTGAGTTACGTCCCACGTTGACCATTTGCCCACCACCGTCTGTATACTGCCTCACCAACACAGTTAGACCGCAATAGACCGGTGATGCTGTATTGTAACATATCACCCCGGACTACAAGTCCATTTAAAAAATAAAAAAGTATAATTGTGGAGTGCTGTAACTATTGTTGAAAGCTGTCATTTGCCCATCACCGAGTGGAGTCAACAGCTGGGGAAAAATGCTGAATAGTAATTGTTGTGTACATAGTTCCACGTAGTCAGCGAGTACACAACTTTCCCACTAGAGCGCGCCCCGCTGAGCACAACAGCGCAGGCGTAGCGCTCGTACGTCTCCTCACTACGAGATGGAGCTGCCATAGAGACGGACCATATTCTGCTTCCGCCGATCCGCGTATTAATAGGTAACGCAGCCAATGAGATTGCTGCTAATGTAGAACCTTTTCTCCTCGCGGATCACACTCGCGCAGTGATACATAAATGCGCGAGGTATTATAACGAGCGTACAGACCTTCGATTAGTCAGTCTGCATTTGTCTGCACCAGTCTGTACGAGTTTTACATTTGTCTGTACCAGTCTATAGTCAAGTTTCAGTCTGAGCCTAATAAGATTACCATATTCCTGTACATAGCCATGAAGATAAATGTATAGACACTTTTGGCAAGTATCAGAGATATATATGAGGATAAGATTAACGTACCAATACCAAAGGAACTTCAGATTGTCAATTGTAAATAGCATCCAGAACTTAGTTAGGTAATTTTTATGCTTGTTATTATTTTAATAAATGTGTGTGAAAATTAACCAAGTTCTGTTTAAAGTTGGTCACCGTCAATCCGCTACTCTAAGCGTGCAAGTGGCATTTCTATCGTCTGACCTAACGGCAGAAGATAAACACGCCACGATAAGACCACGAGACATATTGCTGACTCTCGCCTACTTCGTTAGAGCGACAAGTCAAATAATCTTACAGTAAGCACACCACAGTAATGCTTCCGAATTTTTTTGTTTAAATGCTTACAGTTTTTTTAATGAAACAAATTTTATTTGCAATTTACATCTTTATTTTTCATGTCTACATACTTATTTCTCAATGTAGTCAACCTGGCGACGAACACATTTCTCCCAGAAAGAGGCCAGTTTGTTGACACCATCACTGCAGAATGCTTGTCTTTGTTGACGGAGTCACAACCCCACCGCTGCTTGCACCGCTTCATCACTACCAAAGTCAAATCCTCGAAAGTGCTCTTTAAGTTTTAGAAACAAGTGGGGTCTGTAAGGGAGGATGATAAATGACAGTGAACAGAAAGCGCCGGGTTGTTGCAAATGTCACGGCGCTCGTGTGTGGTCTGGTGTCATCATGCTGAAGGAGAGGGTCTCTAGTTTTGAAACTCTTCGAATCCGTGCTTTCAGTTTTCTGGGGGTCTCTGACACTCCGACATAGTTGCGTTACACACCGTGACGTACCTGCTTCGTTTCGGAGCCCTCTACCGGCAGAGGGTTGCAACTTGCGTCAGCGAAGCTGGAAAGTCGACCGAGTGATATGCATAACATCGATATTGAGAGCAGAAAAAAAATCGCAGGCATTAATTTTAAGCACGCAGTCGTAGCGCTTTAGGTGCCAGTTAGTCGCTCGCGAAGGTTGAGGTACTCATTACAACTACTGTTGTGTCTAGGCAAGACAGCCTAGACACAATGCGAGGAAGCCGAAAGGCACGCGCTTAAACTCACGCAGGATGGCGTGAGGTCTGCAACAGTATACGTAATGAATGCTATAAAGAAAAGTACGTAGCTTCTGGAATACTTAACTTTAATCCATCATTTGTATACATCGTTCTTGATGAGACATGCTTCATACGATAACTATCAATTGCTATGGCGCCTTGCTAGGTCGTAGCCATTGACTTAGCTGAAGGCTATTCTAACTATCTGCTCTGCAAATGAGCGAGGCTTCGTCAGTGTGCATCGCTAGCTAAGTCGTCCGTACAACTGGGGCGAGTGCTAGTCAGTCTCTCGAGACCTGCCGTGTGGTGGCGCTCGGTCTGCGATCACTGACAGTGGCGACACGAGGGTCCGACATGTACTAATGGACCGCAGCCGATTTAAAAGGCTACCACCTAGCAAGTGTGGTGTCTGGCGGTGACACCACAACTACAAAGCTTGCTAACAGCAAAGACACTGCCGCTATTACGATCGGCGCTCTCCGGAGGTATTAGCGCACTAGTACAGTGTGGTTATAAATAAACTTCCGCGATCTGAGAGGGCTCCCCATGAGAAACGAATGAAAAAGTCAGTGAAATTTTGTAGAAACGTTTGTATGGACATGCGGAGGCGAAATAACTAATAAGCCATCGAAAGAAACACATTTTAATTTCCAAATAAAAAGGGTAACATTTGCTAATTGCGTACCTTGTTTGCATTCCAGGTTACAAACGGTGCTCAGTGTAACGACCATCTGCTTTCGCGGTAGCCTGGAACCGCACTAGAGATACCATTTCACAATTGTTTGCAGCGCGTTTCGAACGGTAGATCATGGAATGTTCAGCTGTCGTGACACAATTTGTGCAGTGCTTGAAAGTCACACATTGCGTCTCGCATTCTCAGCCATGGCAATAGTAACTTATTTATCAATCTGTGACCCAGCTGGCCATCGACCTCTCCCAAATCCTCAGTTAATTCGAACCTCAAAACATGTTCTTCAAGCCTGGTGCGGATAGAGGACCTTTCCATATTCCTTTAATGCGTCGATATTCGCGAAGAGCAGCAACCATACTGCTGTTGATGTGCTGAAGCATTTTCACGAGAGGACCCTGCTCACCTTACCCAGACCCATGTTAATTGCCTACAATTGTAATGCATACTGATGCTAGTATGTCAACTCTACGTCACCGTACCACTACCGGCGCCCAACGGTAAGACATGACACTAACATACGATCAACGCAAATCCTGTAGCGCATAGTTTTATCATCATTCCTATAAAGTTGGGTACCCGTAAGGTAAATATTTTTCCGTCTACGCTGGCTCACGTCGCGAGAGTTTAATTATAAGCCGTATATTTACTTGACCACTGAATCACGACCGACTATATTAGCTGCTGGAGAAATGAAATGTAGCAACGTTGCGGAAAGGCCTGCCACATGGCTTTGGCTATATGGTAACGAATAGCTATGTTATTTGCTGTAATTTTGTTTCTTGCGTTTGAATTTAATTTTCGGTGCATATCGAGCATACTGGATAGGACGAAACGTTTAGTCCCTAATCTTGACTACTGTTGGAAAGAGGTAGTGATAACGTTTTAAACATCGCGGAGCGCGTTCGTTTTTCGTTCGTCTGACAGTACAGTCCGCCTGCCTCGACAGGTTCCTCGATGTCCTTCCCCTCCATCTCCGTTGATAGGGTATATTGCTTTTTTCTGTCTTTTTAATTTATTGGTTTTCGTTACGTTCACATATAGACGTCTCCACAGTGGAAAGATGATACGACAGGGTGCTTCGCCAATTCAGAATAGTCTCAAGGGTCACGCCGTACCCTGATACGAAACTGGAACACGTCACGTGAGGTTATGCAAGCGATTTTCGTGTCATTTATGACGGCACGAACATAAGAACAACACAATACACAGGCTTCGAAGGAAGAAAATCGCAGATGCAGCCGGGAAAAAAATGCTGGCGCCTTCGGTTAGCTGTCTGCCGCACTGATTCCGCAACCACCGAGGCGGACGAGATACTGGTTCAGTCGACGGAAGCAGCGTTGAAAAAACATCGACTAAATACCTGTCGAACAAAGGCCGCATAAATCAAGCAGGGAGGCAGCAGTTGTAAGTTCGTAAAATTATCGGGCTTTCGAAATTGTAAGTAACTTGCTTAACAAGGTTTAAAGTTATATTAATTAGACTTCACTGCCTCCAAATCAAATGGTAAATGCCTATTAAGTCCGCCTTACTGCCAAAACTTTTACTGTTGCAATCTGGACACAAATTTTGCTAAAACTTTTCACACATAAGCAGCCAGAAGCTTACGGACCAGAATGATTTTCATGTTCTACACAGTAACTAACCCACACCCACATGCGAGTTACTACATGTAACTAACCATAGTGTTCAGAGATGTTCATGAAACATGCCACGTGGTCCTGAAGTATGACAAGAAATTTCACTCGCAAATAAGTTCCAAACTACGTGACTCAAAATTCTCAAACTTTCACTGAAACGTATCAAACTGCAGTCGCTTTACATTTACGGTAAAAGAACGAACAGAATGCACTATTTTCTTCATTTTAACAAAAACTTTTTTGGTGCTGATCTGTATTGATCTGCGCACTAAGACGGCTTCCGGGCGATCCTGAGGGACACATCAACACCTTTTTGGGACTGCGTTGAAACTGGCCAGGCGGGAAACCTGATGAACCATGATAGCGGCTATCTGTTGGACAATACATGGAACCCCATTACCTCCTCGACTTGTTCTAATCGAAGACGACAGAGTGCGCCAACGACAGCGACAAGCGGTAATGCAGGGGAGAGCTGAGTTCCACAGTTCCACCAGTGAGTGAAGTGGGAAGTGTGGTCCGTCTGTCAACTCGATTTTGACGCGTGCGTGGAATACTCGCAGCCCATTAGATATTTTCGAACGGAACAGATCTGTCAACTCCCTCTCCCACACAATTAGATCCGATATTTATCCCTCCTATCTCTTTCAAATTCTGTAGGTGGCAGGGGTAAAACACAGGGAGCGAAAGGCTATTTACAATTTGTACAGAAACCAGATGGCAGTTATTAGAGACGAGGGACGTGAAAGGGAAGCAGTGGTTGGGAAGGGAGTGAGACAGGGTTGTAGCCTCTCCCGATGCTATTCAATCTGTGTATTGAGCAAGCAGTAAAGGAGACAAAAGAAAAGTTCGGAGTAGGTATTATAATCCATGGAGAAGAAATAAAAACTTGGAGGTTTGCCGATGACATTGTAATTCTGTCAGAGACAGCAAAGGACTTGGAAGAGCAGTTGAACGGAATGGACAGTGTCTTGAAAGGAGGTTATATAATGAACATCAACAAAAACAAAACGAGGATAATGGAATGTAGTCGAATTAAGTCGGGTGATGCTGAGGGAATTAGATTAGGAAATGAAACACTTAAAGTAGTATAGGATTTTTTTCTATTTGGGGAGCAAAATAACTGATGATGATCGAAGTAGAGAGGATATAAGATGTAGACTGGCAATGGCAAGGAAAACGATTCTGAAGAAGAGAAATTTGCTAACATCGAGTATTGATTTAAGTGTCAGGAAGTCTTTTCTGAAAGTATTTGTGTGGAGTGTAGCCATGTATGGAAGTGAAACATGGACGATAAATAGTTTAGAGAAGAAGAGAATAGAAGCTTTCGAAATGTGGTGCTACAGAAGAATGCTGAAGATTAGATGGGTAGATCACATAACTAATGAGGAGGTATTGAATAGAATTGGGGAGGAGTTCGTGGCACAACTTGACTAGAAGAAGGGATTGGTTGGTAGGACATGTTCTGAGGCATCTAGGGATCACCAATTTTGTACTGGAGAGCAGCGTCGAGGGTAAAAATCGTAGAGGGAGACCAAGAGATGAATACACTAAGCAGATTCAGAAGGATGTAGGCTGCAGTAGGTACTAGGAGATGAAGAAGCTTGCACAGGATAGAGTAGCATGGAGAGCTGCATCAAATCAGTCTCAGGACTGAAGACCACAACAACAACAACCAGCTTTAGTCCTTCCTCACCTATCCTACTCCACATCAGGGCTCCCCTCTCCTTTCCCTCTCTACCCAAACCTATCCCCTTCTCCTTGTACCACTAGCCCCCGCCGCACACGCCATTATTCCTCCTTACTCTCTCCTACCATCTGTATTCAAACTATTCCCTTGACCTTCTACCTATCATCTCCGTGTTTCCGCACCAAACAGATTCATATCTCTTTACCCCCACCCCACAAGCTCTATGGAACATATTCTCTCCTCCCACAATACTTCTCAACAGTGCAGGCTCCTCACATTTTAAGGGAAAGTTTAGTGCTCCAGAGCTTTTTTCATAGAGGAATATCACCTCATCACTATTGTGTTTTCTAAGTTGTGCACATTTCTCGTCCATTCAGCTGTTCGTCATTAATATTTTTAATTTAAAACGGAAATGAATATTCTTGGCTGAAGAGCGGAGCATTGTAACGTTGACAGTCCACCCCTGCCCATAGGGAGAATGGAGGATGTGAAAAAGAAAGCAATAAAGATAAAAAAAACCTTGGTCAGCCTTCGATGGCTCACTTGAAGGTGACTGGTCCGTTGCGTGTTGAAATATTGTGGGATGTATTAAACGACGACTGGCTGGATGCCCAAAATTTTGTTCAACATACAATTCGCCGGGAAAATTTTAAAATTCACAACAGACACTCTTCTCATGGCGGTAGACACGGATGACTTCACTTTGTAGCAGAGAGGTGACAAGGATGCACTTTTGAACAGAGATTCAAGGATGATACTTCCACTCAGACCTCTCGCCGCTTGAGAGGCAGTCTGTATTCGCAGACGAGTCCTGGTGTCATTGAGTTTTCCAATATTTTATTAAATTCATGTAACTCACACATGACCACAGGCGGGTATAGTTGCATGGTTAATTTCAAGTATTTTGAGCTCTCACTGTTCCCCACGTACGGCTATATTGTGCTGAATTCATAACGTTAAGAAGTTGATTATTACTAACACTAACTCCTTTAATGGGAGATAATTTTGCCATACTTATCGTTATTTATTACAATTTTTACCCACGTTTCAATTAAATGTCCTTTGTCGTGTATTCAGCTAAATTCTGTGTAGTGTCCACATTAATCCGTGCACATCGAGTCCGCCCCCGTCAGCTGAGTGCTCAGCGCGGCGGAATGCCACGCCAAGGGGCCGGGCTTCGATTCCCGGCTGGGGCAGGAGATTTTCTCCTCTGAGGGACTCGAGGTCCGCTCAGGGACTAGGTGTTGTGTTGTCATCATCATTTCACCCCATCTCCGACGCGCAAATCGCTCAATGTGGCGTCGAATGCAATAAGTACTTGCCCTCGGCGGCCGAACCTCCCTGATTGGGGGACTCCCGGCTCACAATGCCGTACGCTCATTTCCACTTTTTTGTGCACACTGAATGTTTTGCAATAAAACTGGATTCACTTCAGCCAAGTTTTTGATCTCAGTGAATCCTTTTTCTCATGCAATTTATTAATATTCAATTGTGGGAGTGTCAGTTTCCAAGACTCAGTACTAAGGGCACCTCTCTGTTTCTGATACCGTCGATTAAAAGTGGCTCTGTAACAGTTTACTGACTATCTGAGTTCTTTGGGGAGCGATAGACCATTCAGCAACCCAACTAATGCAGATCATGATACCAATACAGGAGGAATGTTCAGCTTTATTGGCACTTTACATAAATTAGCTTTTATCAAGCCAGGATGTGAGTTAATTGACTGGATATTTTGTTAAACAGTCAGAAAGTTTTTGCTTTTCGTGTGAATTTTAGATTATGTATTTTAAATGTAGCATAAAGAACTATATTAAATTGAAAATGTAATTTAGATAGCTGGCGCAAATAACTAACACATTTTTTCTTTCACCTTAAATATATCTTTTGTTTATTCTGTTCCCTTATTGTTGACTACCAGCAACTCACTGCAAATCTTGGAGGATTGTATATATGAAAAGCGTGGATATTGTGTAGCAAATGCAAATGGTTCTGAGCACTATGGGACTCAACTGCTGAGGTCATTAGTCCCCTAGAACTTAGAACTAGTTAAACCTAACTAACCTAAGGACATCACAAACATCCATGCCCGAGGCAGGATTCGAACCTGCGACCGTAGCGGTCTTGCGGTTCCAGACTGCAGCGCCTTTAACCGCACGGCCACTTCGGCCGGCGGATATTGTGTAGAGAGTGTGCTAATTTTAACAGGTTCGACCAAAATATCTTTTGTCCACGTCAAATACTCGAATGGGAACTAGGAGCCAAACCAGGTTAGAGAGAAAACTAACAAGAAATAATCATTATTGTATTTGGTGTGGGTCATAGTATTGTAAAATTCTTTGAAAGATTTCGTATTCACTATTGATGTATATTTAGTAAAAATCCACTACTGAAATTTCAAGACGGAGGGATGTTAGCGAAACAATCAAATCGCTCTTCAGCCAACTTGACGAGTAAATCTAAATCCGATGAAAAACCATTAACATAAAAATGGGATATTTACAGGGATTTAAAAAATTTTGAAAGATGAAATTAATGGAAGTATGTAATAAAAAGAGCGTTATTCATTTTAAAACATAAAAAATTTAAGTTAAAATTAAAAAATAAATAATAAATAAGACCGATACTAAGTGCCATTGGTTCGCCCACCTACTCGTTAGCCAAGTTGAAACCATATGTATGGTTCCGATACGTGGATGACACGTTTGTGCTGTGGAGACATGGTAGGGAGGAACTAAGCCGGTTCCACGAACATCTAAACAGCATAAACTCGAGAATTCAGTTTGCAATGGAGGAGGAGGCAGACGGCAAATTACATTTCCTCGATGTGCTTGTTTTTAGAAACGAAAATGGTAGTTTGGGCCACTCGGTATACCGCAAACCCACGCACACGGACCGTTATTTGCACCGGGATTCGAACCACCACCCACAACAGAAGCGGGGTGTTATCAAGACGTTAGCGGACAGAGCTAGAAATATTTGTGAACCTGAGTTGCTCGACGCTGAGATGGAACATCTCCACAATGCACTAATGAAGAACGGATATTTGTCCGCCGAAATAAAACGTGCGTTGAGGCAGCCACGCAGAAATCTTACTGACGTACAGGCTACTGCAAAATCTAAGGTTTTCCTGCCGTTTGTTAAAACTGTAACGGAAAGAATAGGGAGGATCTTGACGAAGCGGAATATTACCGTAATTTACAAGCCCACCAGGAAGATACAGGAATACCTTAAGCCTGCCAAGGACGCTCGCAAACCTTTGGAAAAAGCTGGAGTGTATTGGATCCCATGCAGCTGTGGTGATGTTTATGTGGGTACAACTAAAAGAACTGTTTCTAAACGTTTGGGAAAGCACAAGGGAAATTGTAGAAGAGGAGAAACGGAACGATCAGCTGTTGCGGAGCATGCTTTCCAGCCAGGGAACCACAATAGTCGTTTCGAGGAGACGCAAGTACTAGCGGCCACAAGCGGATACTACGAAAGGCTCTGCAGGGAGGCAATCGAAATCGCTGAACACCCAAATAATTTCAACCGAAAGGAGGAGGGCGTGAAATTAAACGGTAGATGGATGCCGGTCTTAAAGAAGATGTGTGCCACCCGTCCACTACTGGGCGATGGCAACGGCGATCGACGGCGACGGACAGCGGCCAATTGCACTGACGTTTTCAAAGCATGTTACGTCACACCGCGGCGCGGGAGCTCGCGGACACGGAATTTAGCGGCAGTCAGTAGCGAGCCAGTGGGTGTGTTGGACCTTCCATCGACCTACGGACCCCCTTGAAGATGTCTCCCGCAGTCGGAGACGAAACGTTGGGAATTGAGACAAAATTCATCAACCGACCACGGCATAACAGCCCGGATAATTATAATGGACATGATATTTCCGGCCGTGAAAGTCTACATTTTAGTTTCATTTATATTTGTGCTTTCGATGCATTCTCGTAACATATTGACGCATTTTGTACTTTATTTAGATGATGTATTTCAGTAAAACTAACACGAGCATCAGAAGCTCACGTCATTTTTATTCCTTCTGCTGATGATTGCCGCTACGCTTACAGCAAGAACGTAATTTTTTGTGTCTTCCAATCAATATTTTTGTGACTCCACTGTAAGGCATGTAAGTATTATTGGCAAGCTACTGGTCAAAGGCAACACAGGAGAGGATTAAACAACAGATTATACTGAGAAGGAATTTAGAAGGGTCTGGTTTCAACGGCAATACTCAAGAAAAATCAGTTTTTTATTTACCATGTAGTCCGTCATTTTGCTGCATTAAATTAGCAGAAAACTATCAGTAATTACTCACAGGACGTTGTGGAGAAGACGTAGAAGCATTCAAGAGTTTGCTACAGGAACTGGAATTTGTGCTTGGTGGCAATAACGTACGAGAAAGACAGAGGGAGCCGGAAAACAGTTCTGTCGGACCGCAAGCCTCTACAATGAATTTACAGAGGAAGATGAAACCGTTACCAGAATGGCAATGGGCAACAACTTAGACAGTAAAGGAATGAAGAAGAGGGGAGCAGGCATCGCGTGGGGATTATCGAAATAGGACCTCTCAGCCTGGAGGATAATAATAACACGTGTAACTAGACAGTGCAATGACCAGAAGCAGACCAACGAATGTTTTCAATAGGTGCCATGAGCGACGTTTGCTAAATATTATGTCTGGAGTGTAGTGTTATAAGGCAGTAAATAATGGATAGTTAAAAACAAAGAAGAAAGATATTTAGAAAATTTTTTAATGTGGCCATGGACGAGAATGTTTAAGGTGAAACTGATGGGTAGACTCAAGAACGGAAAAGTAATGATGGAAACATGGGAAGAAAGAAGGTTGCTGTAAGTGATCAGAACGAGGAAAAAATCTTGGTTGTGGCGTATACTGCGTAGGAATAGTCTACAACAAAGAGTTTTCCTTTATTGTAATTTCATTCCCCTGCCCCAGATGGAAAGGGGAGGGCTGGCAGCAGCACAGTTCACCGCTCTTCAGCCAAATGGCTTTAACAGAAATACAAGGGGAAGTCTTACATAAAAATCAGGGGAAAAAGGGGGATATTAAAATACAGTAAATGGAGATGATGGGAGTTAAATTATACACTAATATGGGGACATTTGGGGACATTTAAAAAGTTGACATAAAGTTAAAAGAACACAGCCGGCAATTCGTTCTGCACTTAAAATCACTGGAGTCAAACACAAGTTAAAAGTTGGCCACAGTATAAAAATCACACAGAGCGAGACACAAAAAAAAAACACTAGAAACGATGGAATACTCATAAACAATAAAAAGCCCTGGTAGGGACCTGCCGAAGGACTGGAGGTTGGAGAGGAGGAAAAATGAGGTGTGGGGGGACGGGGGCGGGTGGGAGAGGAAAAGGGGGGACAGGGGGCGCACCAAGAGGCAGTAGATGGGCAGGGCAGGAGATGAAGAGAGAAGACAAGGCAGGAGGGAGTGCAGAAATTGAAGGGGAGCACAGGATAGGGAGGGGGTGTAGGAGAGAGAAAGCCACTCAGGAGGAGGGAAGGGGAGAAGAAGTTAGCCCTGAGGAGGAGGCAGGAGGAAGGTGGGGTTAGAGTTGGTAGGAATGGTAGACGCCAGGGCGAAGCCCATCATCCAGGAGGGGTAGATGCTGGAAGTTGCGGTGGGAAAGGAGGTGATGGAGGGAGGGTGGGGCACAATGGTAAAGGCATGGCAAAGGGCTGGGGGTGGGGGGGATCGAGTCGGCGGACAACATACAGGGTGCGGATGTGATCAAGGAAAAGGAGAGGGTGGGGAAAGGGGATGATGTCATAGAGGGTGCACGTGGGGGACTGGAGGCAAATGTGGAAGGCGAGGCGGAGTGGATAGCATTCGAGGATTTGGAGGGCTTTATAGAACCGGGGAGGGGTGGAAATGCAAGCAATGCTGGCATAACAAAGGATGGGGCAGATCAAGGATTTGTAGGTGTGAAGGATGGTGGAAGGATCCAGTCCCCATGTCTGCGGAGTCTGTTGTGAGCTTTGTGTTGGATGGTAAGGAGATGGGGAGTCCAGGTGAGGTGGCGGTCGAGGGTGAGGGCAAGGTATTTGAGTATAGGAGTGAGGTGGATAGGATGGCCATAAATTGTGAGGTAGAAATCGTGGAGACGGAAGGAGCGGGTGGTGCGGCCTATGATGATAGCCCGGGTCTTGGAGGGGTTGATACGGAGGAACCAACAGTTGCACCTAGCGATGAACTGGTCAAGGCGGGTTTGAAGAGTACGTTGGGATACAACAAAGAGTTATAGAAGGAAAAATCGAAGGAATAAGAGGATGAAGTTGGAAGAGAACTGTAATGTCAAATGAAATTAGAAGAGGATGAACACACAAACATATGAAGGAAGATGTACAAAACAGAACACGGTGGAGAGCCGCCAGTTAAAGCCTGTCATAAGACAGGTACTTTAAAGCAGAAGAAAAAGAAGATGGCGATGACTACTGCCCATAACCATACCTGATGGCGTTGTGCGCAACTGACGCAGTAAGTAAAGTATAGAGCCGAAGTGGAGCAGAGACGAATGGGAAATCATTCTAGTGAAGGTAACGGCGACAAATATGGAAATCTTCTGACATAGATCACTTACACAAAAGGCAGATTGTTAGGACCCAGCGTCTGGGAACAAGCATTTCCGATACTGTGGACCTAGTCAGCTGTTCCTGCTACTGCCAAGAGCGTCTATGGGAAGTGGTTGAAGGACAGTTGTTATATGTCCACATCTCATCAGAGAACATGTAAATCGGAGGCATGCCCACTCTGTAAAACAGAATAGACTGCGCTCTGTCGCAGATGTGATGAAACAGTAAAACGGTTATACAGGCGCAAGTGCTTTGAAGCAAACCCTTTAGCGCACACTGCTGAAGCTGGGACTCTGTAGCAATCGGCACCTACACGTTCCCACGTTGACCGAACGACATAAACTGCTGTGGTCTCCACATTACTGAGATTGGATGATGGACCAATGTATATCTGTCGCCTTGTCAAATAAATCACTTTCTTTGTCACTAAAACACCGGGTCGGTTTGTCGCGTCTATAGTTTCTTGTGAGCGAATCAGGATGGGTGCTGGAAAACAAGCTGGAAATTCTTTGCAGATAAGGGAAATCGGTGGGATAAAGGACGTATACTTCTGATGAAATAACTGAGATGAAACACGAGGTAGGATAAGACCACTGTCGAACTCTCAGAGGCACCAACACATTGAATGTAAGTTGGGCAATCCTGCATGTGCCCTGTGCAGCTAAGCGCCACGAGAAACTATGTCCGTCCAAAGGGCAGAGTAATTCATGTCCAGCGTCTGAGGCAGATGTCGAAGTAATCTCTCTGGCATACCAAGGGGTCCTGCTTACATAGTATCGTCTGATGCAATACCCGCGATCACGCGCGCCTCCCATGTCTTGTCGTCCTTCCAGAACATTCTGTCATAGCTGGTCATGTAGCTCCAGCGTCCCTTGCCACAAAAACGCAACCTCTCCTGCTCCCAGCGCCCTGGCTGACGTTAGGTTGCTTTCCTACATGTTCATCTTATGCAATCTTATGCATTTCTACTCACATTCGCGACCCATTCGTGACAGGTTGTCACACCTGGATACGCTGCCATCGAAGTAAACGGATGCCCGAAACGTACATCGCGCCATAGAATTAGGTCGTTAGGGACAGTATTAGGCAATGGGAGACATTCGCCTGGGCATCGATGGAACTTGTGGTAGTAAGCGAAGCTGTGGACTGCGTGAACAATATTGCGGACTACCTGAATGACTTCAAGCTTGATGTTCTCTCCTACGGCAATGGCGTCCTCCAAGCAGGATAACTGCCCAGAATCGTGCAGTGTGGTTTGAGCAGCGTGACAGAGAAGTCACGTTGAATCTTCTCCTGATATGAACCCGATGGAGTCATGTGCGACACGCCTAGAGATCACCCCTGTGGAATTTATGAGAATTGTTTTATCTCTACATAGACATCTAGTGCCACATATCTTCGGAACCTACAGAGGACTTGCCGAATCTTTGCCACGTACAATCATCTCGGTATTGCGGAACAATGGTAGCCCTATTAAGTGAGTAGTCATAATGTTTTTGTTCGTCAGTGTATGTACTTTTTTGAAAACAAAGCTGCTAATGGTTCTGAAGAGGGAAGTTTATAAACGGTTTGTATTGCGACGAGGAAGCGTTGATTTTCAATTCTAAAACCATTCAAAAAGTGAAGGAAGTTCAGTGAACGATGCAGCTTGTATGTTCGAAATAACAAGGAAAGATAATAACTAATTGGATCAGGAAATAGACTGGACTGCTGAAAAATTAAATAGACGTCGAAGGGACATGCAGTCAGGCAAATGTATGGTAGATGAATCAAGGAAGTATTTTACTGGCTTTCAAAGGAGAAGAAAAGAAAGACGAGGACAAAATGAGAGGTGGTCAGAGAAAAGACAAAATTTAAGAGCAACATGGCACTGTGTAGCTGCATACCGCAACGCAGGGAAAGTCTGCAGAACGCGTTCATTCATCCATCAACGGATGTCAGATGCCTTATTATGATACTCTAAAAGCTTTCTGTTTCATATTTGTGTAATCGTGAACATAAGCTAAGTTTAAATCAGATAATTTGTGGAGGAAGCATATTGTTTGGTCACATGACATCGCATGTATGCAGCAGATTGTTTCTAATTCGCCTCGAAGTGATATAAGTTGCGCACATGAAAAAGTGCAAGCGAAATTTATTGCTGTAAATCCTAATTATTCTGCTTCACGCTCGGTAGCAGTAATTAAATTTAACCTCTTTTAGCTACAGTTTACGCTCGAGCAACGCTAATAAAACACCCACAAATTTAACAGTGAGAAACATCAGGGCGCTGGTGAGAGCAGACACCCGACTGTTACATTAATTCGCTCCACACGTGTGAGTTTTATCCCAATCAGCAGAATTACAGAAATGCAGACACGTGTTATTCGAATATATCCGACTACGATACATAAGCCTACTAGGATACATAAGTAATTATCAAGTACGTATTGGCGCTTCATTTGTTGTTGGAAATATTCTTTTAGCGTCACTACTTTTATGCAGGAGATCGTTTAAGAATAAAAAATTGACTGGTTTGTTACTGCAAAATGAGCACCCGTCGCGTGGCGTGTTTATAGACAGCTTGTAATTGCACCACATAGTCTCAGCACCACATGTACGTCTATGTGTACATCTATATTCCGTAAGCCATCGTCCGCTGATGGCGGAGGGTACTTCTGGCACCACTGCCGTATTCTCGCCCCCTTTCCCTGTTCTATTAGTAACTGCCCCACCCCCTTCCCCCCCTCACGAACCATGGACCTTGCCGTTGTTGGGGAGGCTTGCGTGCCTAGCGATACAGATAGCAGTACCGTAGGTGCAACCACAATGGACGGGCCAGACAAATGTGTAGTTCCTGAAGAGGGGCAGCAGCCTTTTCAGTAGTTGCAGGGGCAATAGTCTGGATGACTGACTGATCCGACCATGTAACACTAACGAAAACGGCCTTGCTGTGCTGGTACTGCGAACGGCTGGAAGCAAGGGGAAACTACAGCCGTAATTTTTCCCGAGGGCATCCAGCTTTACTGTATGGTTAAATGCTGATGGTGTCCTCCTGGGTAAAATATTCCGGAGATGAAATATTCCTCCATTCGGATCTCCGGGCGGGGACTGATCAGGAGGACGTCGTTATCAACAGAAAGAAAACTGGCGTTCTACGGATCCGAGTGTGGAATGTTAGATCCCTTAATTGGGCAGGTAGGTTAGAAAATTTAAAAAAGAAAATGGATATGTTAAAGTTAGATAGAGCGGTAATTAGTGAAGTTCGTTGACAGAGTGCAGGTAAGCTACTAAAAACAGCATAGTGAACGCATTATTGTGGCCAAGATAGACACGAAGCCCACGCCTACCACAGTAGTACAAGTTTATATGCCAACTAGCTCTGCAGATGACGAAAATATTGATGAAATGTATGATGAGAAAAAAGAAATTATTCAGATAGTGAAGGGTCATGGGTGACTGGAATTCGATAGTAGGAAAAGGAAGAGAAGGAAACGTAGTAGGTGAATATGGAATGGGAGTAAGAAATGAAAGAGGAAGCCTCCTGCTAGAATTTTGCCCAGAGCATAACTTAACCATAGCAAACTCTTGGTTTAAGAATCGTGAAAGAAGGTTGTATATGTGGAAGAGGTCTGGAGACACTGGAAGGTTTCAGATAGATTATATAATGGTAAGACAGAGATTTAGGAACCAGATTTTAAATTTTAAAACATTTCCAGGGGCAGATGTGGACTCTGCAATCTATTGGTTATGAACTGTAGATTAAAACTGAAGCAACTGCAAAAAGGTGGGAATTTAAGGAGATGGAACCTGGATTAACTGACAGAACCACAGGTTGTAGAGAGTTTCAGGGTGAGCATAAGGGAACGATTGACAAGAATGGGGGAAAGAAATACAGTAGAAGAGGAATGGGTAGCTTTGAGGGATGAAATAGTGAAGGCAGCAGCTGATCAAGTAGGTAAAAAGACGAGGGCTAGTAGAAATCCTTGGGCAACAGAAGAAATATTGAATCTAATTGAAGGAGAAAATACAAAAATGCAGTAAATGGAACCAGGCAAAAAGGAATGCAAATGTCTCAAAAATGAGATCGACAGGAAGTGCAAAATAGCTAATCAGGGATGGCTAGAGGACAAATGTAAGGATGTAGAGGCATATCTCACTAGGGGTAAGATAGATACTGCCTACAGGAAAATCAAAGAGACCTTTGGAGAAAAGAGAACCACTTGTCTGAATATCAAGAGTGCAGATGGAAACCCAGTTCTAAGCAAAGAAGTGAAAACAGAAAGGTGGAAGGAGTACATAGAGGGCCTATAAAAGGGCGATGTACTTGAGGACAATATTATGGAAATGGAAGAGGATGTAGATGAAGATGAAATGGGAGATATGATACTGCGTGAAGAGTTTGACAAAGCACTGAAAGACCTAAGACGAAACAAGGCCCCGGGAGTGGAGAACATTCCATTAGAACTACTGATAGCCTTAGGAGAGACATCTGTGACAAAACTCTAGTATCTAGTGAGCAAGATGTATGAGACAGGCGAAATACTCTCAGACTTCAAGAGGAATATAATAAGTCCAATCACAGCTGCAAAATACTAACGCGAATTCCTTACAGACGAATGTAAAAACAGGTAGAAGCCGACCTCGGGGAAGATCAGTTTGGATCCCGTAGAAATATTGGAACACATGGGGCAATACTGACCCTACGACTTATTTAGAAGATAGATTAAGGAAAGGCAAACCTACGTTTCTAGCATTTGTAGGCTTAGAGAAAGCTTTTGACTACGTTGACTGGAATACTCTCTTTCAAATTCTGAAGGTGGCAGGGGTAAAATACAGGGGGAGAAAGGCTATTTACAATTTGTGCAAAATCCAGATGGCAGTTATAAGGTTCGATGGGCATGAAAGGGAAGTACTGGTTGGGAAGGTAGTGAGACAGGGTTAAAGACTATCCCCGATGTTATTCAGTCTGTATATTGGTATATAGAGCAAGTAGTAAAGGAAACAAAAGAAAAATTCCCAATAGGTATTAAAATCCATGGAGAAGAAATAAAAACTTTGAGGTTCGCCGATGACATTGTAATTTTGTCGGAGACTGCAAAGTACTTGGAAGAGCAGTTGAACGGAATGGACATTGTCTTGAAAGGAGGATATAAGGTGAACATCAACAAAAGTAAAGCTAGGATTAGATTAGGAAATGAGGCACTTAAAGTAGTAAATGAGTTTTGCTATTTGGGGAGCAAAATAACTGATGATGTTCGAAGTAGAGAAGATATAAAATGTAGACTGGCAATGGAAAGGAAAGCGTTTCTGAAGAAGAGAAATTTGTTAACACCGAGTATAGATTTAAATGTCAGGAAGTCGTTTCTGAAAGTATTTGTATGGAGTGTAGCCATGTATGGAAGTGAAACATGGACGATAAATAGTCTGGACAAGAAGAGAATAGAAGCTTTCGAAATGTGGTACTACAGAAGATTGCTGAAGATTAGATGGGTAGATTACATAAGTAATGAGGAGGTACCGAACAGAATTGGAGAGAAGAGGAATTTGTGTCACAACTTGACTAGAAGAAGGGATCGGTTGGTAGGACATGTTCTGAGGCATCTAGGGATCACCAATTTAGTACTGGAGGGCAGCGTGGAGGGTAAAAGTCGTAGAGGGAGACGAAGAGATGAATATACTTAGCAGATTCAGAAGGATGTAGGTTGCAGTTGGTACAGGGAGATGAAGATGCTTGCGCAGGATAGAGTAGCATGGAGAGCTGTATCAAACCAGTCTCTGGACTGAAGACCATAACAACAACAATTCGTAACTGGTAGGTGGGGAGGACGACTGGCGGTAAGATTCCGCATGAGCTGTAATTTCTCCATTTTCTCGCCGCGTGCATCGACCGTCTTCGCTGGAATTGAGATTGCGGCTGAAATACAATCTCTTGTGTACTCCACTGTCTGTAAGTACGAGGTGCGTTAAAAAAGTTATGCAATACATTTTTTTCTGAATGGAGATTGGTTTTATCCAGAACTTTTATACACCATATTATTCCCCATTCTTTTGGCTGTAAAACGGTATTTATCAACATAATCTACATCCAATGCAACGGCCTTATGCCACGTTACTGGGAAAGCCTGATGCCAGCATGGTACCACTCTACTGGTCGACGTCGGAGTCAACGCCTTGCTGCATCAATCACCACCCCATCATCCCCGTACTGCTTCCCATCCTATGGAGTGCATCCTTCACTGGGCCAGACAGACAGAAGTCCGAAAGTGTGAGATCCAGGCTGGAAGGTGGATGAGGAAGAACAGTCGAATGAAATTTTTTGAGCTCCTCTCACGTGCGCAGACTTGTCTGGGGCCTGTTAGTGTCATGGGGAAGAAAAAGTTCGTTTGCATCTTTATAGCGACGAACACGCTGAAGTCGTTTCTTCAAATCTCTGTGGATGGCGCAATACAATTCCTAGTTTATACTTGCACCATGGGGTAGGACAACTAACAGACTTTAGAGTCCCAGAAGACCATCTCAATGACTTTGCAGTCTTAGAATGTGGCTTTGAACTTTTTATGAGGAGGAGAGGTCATGTGACGCCACTCCATGGATAGCCATTTTGTTTCTGGCTCGAAGTGATAAACCTATAACTTTCGAGAACATTTCTCTTCGAGAACAGAGGTTTAATTTTATTTTAAAATTAACATAGACAGCCTCAGCGTCAAGGAACCTTTCATATATTATCGGTTTCGGTCTGTTTTATAACATCTTCAGACCTCATGCTATGATGGTAGACGGTGGAAAGAGCAGACGTTACGACTCCACGAACGCTAACGGTTGCAGTTGAGACTATTTATATTCATTTTAAAGTGGTAAACCCATGTTTCATCGGCTGTGACGATCAGCCTCGTAAGTGTACGACTGCATCACTATCAATAACAACTGTTTTGAAGAGGACAACAAGACGTAAACAATCGCCGGTATACGAACGAGTTTGCAGTGAAACCTCATAGAATACAAATACCGTAAAAGATTTTTTCTAAAAATACTTGTACTAATGTTAATTTGATATGTACCTGATTGTACCTACATCCAACAAAGCTTATATTGACTTACGGTCTGTTGTTTTTCATCTCCGGAACTTCGACCGACAGTTTTTCAATAATTTTTCTGGCGTTTCACCAGCAAATCTGGTTGGCATCAGCAGTCACCCACCGTTGCTGATGGTCAACTGAAGTCAAGCCTGTGGCCGAAGGTTGTATACCGGATGATCAAAAAGACAGTATAAATTTGAAAACTTAATAAACCACGGAATAATGTAGATAGAGAGGTACAAATTGACACAAAAACCTAAGTTCACAAAATGTCCGACAGATGGCGCTAACTGCTACCGTGACGGGTGAGAGGTACGCCGATATGTTACAGAATCGCATTATTCCCAACCTGGCTGATAAACACCTGCTGGAACGTACGATGTTTATGCAGGATGGCACACCACCCCATATTGCTAGACGCGTGAAACATCACTCGCGCGCGTCGTTTGGTGATGATCGTGTGCTCAGCCGCCACTTTCGTCATGCTTGGCCTCCCAGGTCCCGAGAGCTCAGTCCGTGCGATTATTGTCTTTGGGGTTACCTGAAGTCGCAAGTGTATCGTGATCGATCGACATCTCTAGAGATGCTGAAAGACAACACACGACGTCAGTGCCTCACCGTAACTCCGGACGTGCTTTACAGTGCTGTTCACAACATTATTCCTCGACTACAGCTATTGTTGAGGAATGATGGTGGACATATTGAGCATTTCCTGTAAAGAACATCATCTTTGCTTTGACTTACTTTGTTATGCTAATTATTGTTATTCTGATCAGATAGAGCGCCATCTGTCAGACATTTTTTGAACTTTTGTGTATGTTTGGTTCTAATAAAACCCCATGTCATTCCAAGCATGTGTGTCAATTTGTACCTCTCTATCTACATTATTCCGTGATTTATTCAATCTTCAAATTTATACTGACTTTTTGATCACCCGATATACTCTCGGTGCACAGTGTCCGCGGCGGGCGTTCCTATCTACATCTACGTCATACTCCGAAAGCCACCTAATAGTGTGTGGAGGAGGGTACTTTTCGTGTTACTAACTGAGCACTCAGACCCTTGTCCCACTCGCAAATAGCGCGTTGGTAGAATGATTGTCGATAAGCCTCTGTATTGTCTCCAATTTCTCGAATGTTCTCCTCGGGGTCATTACGCGAGATGTATGTGGGGGGAAATAATATGTTATCCGACTTTTCCCAGAAAGTACTCTCTCGAAATTTCGATGGTAAATCTCTCCGTGATGCACAACGCCTCTCTTGTAGCGCCTGCCAATGGAGTTTGTTGAGCATCTCCGTAACGCTCTCGCACTGGCTAAACGATCCCGCTCTTCGTTGGATCTTCTTTCTATCAGTCCTACACGATAGGGATCCCAGTTAGATGAACAATAGTTAAGAATGGATCCAACAAAGGCCTTATAAGCCACTTCGTTCGTGGATGAGTTAAATTTCCTTAAGATTCTTCCAATGAATCTGAGTCTGGCATCTGCTTTTTCCATTATTTGTTTTAAGTAGTCGTTCCACTTAAGATCGCGCTGGATAGTTACTTCTAAAACGTACAAAGCAGCAGAAAAGATAGTTGGAAAAACTAAACCCAAAAACAAGAGGAAAAGGATTACAGCAGATGTTATTTATTGAGTTTACAGAAAAAAAGGAGATTATACAAAAACGCAACTGATGAACAAGGAAAAGCTGAATGCAGAAGACTGAGGAATTTAGTGAATAGAGAAGCTAGGAAAGCAAAAGAAAATTTTCTTGAGAAAATGTGCAGGGAAGTGGAAGAAAATATGCAAAGCGGAAGAACTGATTTAGCCTACAGAGCAGCAAATAAATTTTTAACAAACATAAAACAACACTCTCAGGCACAATAGAAAATGAAGAGGGGAAAATGCTGTTTGGTGAAGACATGGTGAAGATATGGAAAGAATACATTGAGGAGTTCCATGCCGGAATACCTCTTTCAGAGGCAGTAATAGGAAAAGAAGAGCAAGTAGACGAAGATGACAAGGGAAATGACATTCCGCAAGAAGTATTTGACAAAACTCTAAAGAACTACGGGGCAACAAAGCAATGGGCATTGATGACATCCCTGCAGAACTAACAAAGACAGTCGGCAAGACTCAGCACAACCAGGAGCACCTCCGAAGATGTCCAACATAGCTTTGGACGAAACGTCAGGGATTGAAGAGTTCCATGGACCACGGTCATACAACTCGGAAGAATTCTCGGCAGCTGAAACATCCGGTCGTGAAAGCCTTCAGTGTATAATTATGAAGCAACTTTTTGTCGTACTTGGTTAAGGTGCTGTCATCTACATCACAGCTGCCGACTCCATTGAGAAGACCGTACCATCTCCTCCATAGCGGAGAGAGGTGCTGAAGCCTAGGTGGTGCCTACGACCCAGCCGCCAACCACACTTGGCTGTACCGCAGGTTGCCGCCTTTCCAAGACGCCTGCAGTTCCTATGCAGCACATCACATTTCCAGCAGCTGCTGTGGTACCTGGTGGCTCTGAAAAACAATAGAATTCTCATTTATACAGTTTACTTTTTCTTATAGGAACGATAAAGTAAAAAGAAAAATACATAATACTTAACTACTGAGGTACGGTGGTCTTCCTAAGTGAATGACAACGTGAGCTGATGGCCGTAGCTACTGATCCCTGAATGAAGTCAAAAAAATACTCATTATCGAAGAGAATTACTGAGCTAATTACCATGTCATGTAAAGCTCTTAGTAACGCGTATCTGCAGGCAAGGTCACATATTACAGAACCATACACAAGGGAACAAACGTGCCATGTGTGAATGTAGGCTGCTGATGAAATCTTCTCTGGCTTCCATCCGGGTAGCTGCTCGAAAATCCGCGACGTTTCGATGAGTGTCATTCTCATCATCTTCTGGCGAAGATTTCATCAACGTGCCTTGTATTCAAAAAGAAAACAAAATAAATCAGATGTGGGACACAGACATGCATAAACCACCGAAATTTTACATTTCGCTTTTTCCATCATTTTATGTTTTAATTTCAATCTGGTAAACTTTTAAAAATCTGCACGGCTGAAGAGCAGTTCCACTCTTGTGCCGTCAGTCGTGAAAAGCCTCCCTTTTGAAAATGAAACAATGATAAAGAAAATATTTTGTCATTTTATGACTGTGTGTTGTCCCGCCACCACCACAAATTGGTCTGATAGTTTATATACAGGATCATTCATCTACCCCTGTCATGTCGTTTTATAAAACCCGCATTGTGTGTATCAGGAACGGTATATAGACAGGCGTTAGTCCCGTAATAGATATAAGGTCGGGCGACTGTTAGCAAATGGTCTCATCCCGTAAAAAGTACAAATGAAGACTGGCCATGAGATATACGGTGTTTTTGGACCAAGATATACCTCACTTCTGACAAACTTATTCAAGTGTCTACAGTCTTTCTTTATTAATTAGCGGTGTAATCATAAAGATTTTTAATGTATCTGTAAATTTATTCCGTTTCAGTACATAACCTTTCGTAAATGGTTCAGAAATATTGCCTTATAAAGTGTGTTTCACCATCGGAAACAAAGAATTTAGGAGAAGATATCAAAATGGGAAGGGTGGAAGTAACACCTTCCCGGTATATAACCCAATGAGAAGATTAATATATGACTTGCTGGGTAAACGTGCTAAAGTACTCATAAACAAAATTTGGTTAGTTGAGAAAAAGAACTACCATAGCTGTAGCTTGAAATGTCTTCATTCTATCTCAGACCCCATCACTACCAGAGGAGTAATTTTTTTCCTTGGCGTATTTACTGTGTCATCTTGTTACTGGCATACGTGGGCTGGCTTACATCATGAGCCTATACTCGATACCGTGTTGTCTCCAATGCAGTCACATGGTTAGGTACATATGATTGTATTGGGGACAACAGGGTGTCGAGTATAGACTCTTGATGAGAGGAAGCCCACGTCAGCTAGTAGCATGAATCCCACAATAAGTGTGCCAGGGAAATCAAATTACTCTTTTGGCAGTGGCGGGATCTGAGGATGGCGGTAATGGGCCGCCCAAACTAGTCATGTGATAGAATAAAGACATTCTCAAGATAGAGCTGTGGTGGCACTTTTTCTCATATATATCATCAGCTGAAGTCCCTCGTCCACGCAATAAGATGGACGTCCATAAAAAATTTGTACAGTAGGCCTAATATACGTTCGTATATCCAGTTATTATGAGAGAGTTTGACAATGTGATCCACATATCCAAAGCGAATTGGCCAACAACATTGTTCTGTCATGTTGGGCTGCATAATACAACGTCGATAGGGGCAGCTGCGTCACCCTGTATATTAATCTTTTCGTTGGGTTATATAACGGAAAGTTGTTACTCCGACGCTTTTCATTTTGATATCTCCTATTAATTTCGTTGCTAATGATGGTGGAATTTCACAAGGGAACATTTCTGAATCATTTATGAAAGATCGAGTAATATAAGCGAAAGAAATTTTAGACACATCCAAAACCTCTATGACTACATCACTAATCACACATAGAAAGACTGAAGACATCTGGATAAGTTTGGCAGACGTAGCGTATATATTGGTTCAAAAATACCGTGTAATTCACGGCCAATCCTCACTTGTATTTTTCCAGTGTGATCCCGTTTGGTAACAGCCACCCAAAGCTCTGACAGGACACTTATACCGATTACGAGCCTAACGCCTCTCCTGATACCGTTCCTGACATACAGGATGTTTCCGTAAGAACGTGCAAATATTTAACAGGACATAGAGGATGCTCCACTGAACAATTTGAAGTAGGAAACCTGGGTCGGAGGAGCCAGCTCAAGGAGACACCGTGCGCTTTTTTATTTACATTAGTTAACTGAAAATGTCCTCCCCCAGCAGCTGAGTAGTCAGAGCGACAGAATGTCGATCCTAAGGGCCTGGGTTCGATTCCCAGCTGGGTCAGAGATTTTCTCTGCTCAGGGACTGGGTGTTGTGTTGTCCTAATCATCATCATTTCATCCCCATCGACGCGCAAGTCGCGGAAATGGCGTCAAATCGAAAGACTTGCATCCGGCTAACGGTCTACCCGACGGGAAGCCCTAGTCACACGACGTTTTTGTAACTGAAAATACCATCTTTGAAACAATGAACGTACCATTTCTGCCATATCTTACAAAATGTGGTGAAACTGACGGCCATCAGCCTCAATACAAGAATGACATCGGTGAACAAAATTCTGACGCACCCCGACAAATATCCCTGATGTGTTTCGAATCACGTCACAGGCAGCTACAATTCTAGCAACTAATTCCATCTCCGTATCGACTGGACTCTCATACACAAGTGACTTTAGATATCCCCACAGGAAATAAGCAAGGGGATTCAAGTCAGGTGATCTCGCAGGCCATGGAATAGGACCTCCCCTTCCATTCCAGGGACCAGGAAATACTATACACCGCGCGGAGTGGCCGCGCGGTTTCAGGCACCATGTCACGGACTGCGAGGCCCCTCCCGCCGGAGGTTCGAGTCCTCTCTCTGGCAAGGGTGTGAATGTTGTTCTTAGCGTAAGTTAGTTTAAGTGAGTTTAAAGTAGTGTGTAAGTCTAGGGACCTATGACGTCAGCAGTTTGGTCCCTTAGAAATTCACACACTTGAAAACTGTACCGGTATTGCTCCATCGTATTGTACTGTACATCTCTGAAAAGCATTCAGTAATGAAGGTCTGTCGTTGATTCATAGCACGTTCTGTCACGGGACGGTGTAAATACGAGCCAACAGTGGCACCTTATGAACAAATAAAGTAAACAGAACCTGCATCATGACTTCAGGCTCGTTCTTCTTGTTTCCATGCAGTAAATAAAAAATGTGCATGTAAATAAACAGCACAGTGCGTTTAAACTTGTACGCATGTTAGTTTAAATAAGCTGGAAAACAGTAATGCTTGCGGTAGACAAGTTTATTTCCATATCTCTTTAAGCTGGCTAGTCCGTCCCCAGGTTCGCTATGTCAAATTGTTCAGAGGAGAGCATTCTTTATGTCCTGTTATATTTTTGCACGCTCTTACGGAAACACCCTATAGACGTATTGCGGATTGCTCAAAGCGACATCAATAGAGTTAGCTTAATTACCTTGAATAGTTAATTTCGTGAAAACCACCAGTCTAGCCTCTTTTATGGACGAACATGGCAAAGAAAGGAAAAATATTTTCTATGGTCACCTCCGAAAATTGTACAAAACAGCCACTGTTTTTCTCCACAGCCCAGACAATAGCGATATTTTTTTAACCAGGACACAACACAATTGGTGAATCGGTGGATTTTGCACCAACAGCTACACTTGAAATTAATATTTTCAATATTGATATGGTATTTGAATATATTCCCAACTGTGAACTTTTCATCAACAAACAATTCGTATGTCCTTCCCCGTCTTTGAAACAAAACACGTTCAGTTGCGAATTTACGTCATTTAACTATCGGAAACCAAGCACTTCTAGCACTCTCATAATTAAACAATATTTACGTATGTATCTACTGGTTTATCAAAATTCCATAACAACTACAAATGAAACAGTCTTCTTTTGAAACACACAAGGTGGTATACCGTCCCTAATTCAGTGAATATTAGTATTTAGCTGAGTTTATTTTCGTCAACGGTATGCAAAGGTAGGTCAAGTAATAAAATGTCTTGATTTATTCCACAACAAATTAACTTGAGTAAGAGTGGCCAACAAGATACTGCATATATTTTAATAAACAAACATAATAACGAATATTTATACATGTACTTCATTGTGAGACCATAATCGCTACATGAGTTATCGTACAGCTTCAGGCTTCTTTTTGTGCTGGACGGCCGTCGCCCACCTGTTTACTGTATCCGGTGACATGACAACTTGTGGTTCATAAAATATGACCTTCAGCACTCGTCAGATCTCTGCGACGTATATGTAACAAATGAAAACAAACGAAACAAATTCAAGTCTGCAATAAACCAACGTAATATTATCATAACCAAATTAGATTAGTTACTTATGGGGGAGTGTGCCTAGAAACACATGATGGTTTTTTGGTCACATGATGGTTTTTGGTCGGTCTTCTGTCTAGTGAGTGGCTTTATTAGGTAGGTGCACAAGTTGGAAGCGTTTTTGTTTTGCACGTTGGTATTACAGGTGCTACGGGTTTATTTATCGACTGTCATTTTTCTTTATAGTTCACTGTTACTATTTGAGTTTACATATTGTCATTCTGCTATTTGGAGATAGTGTGTGGAACTGTGGATGCTATAAAATGGAGTGCCAAGTGCAGATATCGGAACATTTCCTACGTAAGTTACTCTCCAAGTCCAGGAAGATCTTTGGGGTTTGATCAAGATCGTTTAAGCGCATTACTTCGCAATGATCCGCATCAGAGTATTCGAGAACGGACAAATGTGATTAACTGTGATCATTTCACCATCGAGTGACATTCGCATGCTATGGGGAAGCTTCAAAACTCGGGTGTATGCGTACCGCATGTACCTGTTACATTATTACTCTACTGCACACCAATAATCAATAAGTGAAATCAGATTAAGCAGAGGTATTATCAAATATATTTTTATATATGCATTGAAATAAAAAAAACACCGTGCGAACAGGCCTTGAAGGCCCAAGGACACCAACGCGCCGCCGTGACATCCCTCGCCCTTAGGCGTCACTGGATGCGGACACAGAGCGACATGAGGTCAGCACATCGCTCTCCCAACCATTGCCAGTTTTCGTGACTGGTGCTACTGCTTCTCAGTCAAGTAGCTCCTCAATTGGCCCCACAAGGGCTGGGTGCACCTCACTTGCCAATAGCACTCGATAGGCCGGACGTTGCCCCATACAATTACTAGCCAGGCCCGACAGTATTTAACTTCGGTGATCTGATGGGAACAGGTGTTACCACTGCGGCAAGCCGTTTGTCGTGTATTGAAGTATATTTTGAAAATGAAGCTATTGGAAACCAACACAAATTTTCATTTTCAAGACAGGAAAAATCATTAAGATGTTAACGAAACTCATTTAATTTTGCAAATATCCCATTTTTTCCATAGTAAAAGACCTTCTGTTTCAGGGTAAAAGATGGTGCACGACTGGCGAAATACAACTGTATTATCCAAACGTTGTGTAACTAGTTTTAAAAATATATAGAATTTACCACTTGTACAGAAACCAGACGGCTGTTATTAAGAGTCGAGGGGAATGAAAGGCATGCAGTGATTGAGAAGGCAGTGAGACAGGATTGTAGCCTATCACCGACGTTATTCTATCTCTACATTGAGCAAGCAATAAAGGAGAAGAAAAAAATGAAGTAGGAGTTAAAGTTTAGGAGGAAGAAACAAAAACAAGTTTGCCGATGATATTGTAATTCTGTCAAAGGCAGCAAAGGACTTGGAAGAGCAATCTAACGGAATGGACTGTGTCTTGAAAGGAGGAAATAAGATGAACATCAACAAAAGACAAGCAAGAATAATAGAGTGTAATCGAACTAAATCAGGTGATACTGAGGGAATTAGATTAGGAAACGAGCCACTCTTTTCATACGAACAGCAAAATAACTGATAACGGCCGAAGTATATAGGATATAAAACGTAGACTACCAGTGGCAAGGAAATAGTTTCTGAAGAAAAGAAATTTGCTAGCACTATATATAGATTTAAGTCTTAGGAAGTCTTCTGAAAGTATTTGTATGGAATGTAGCCATGTAAGGAAGTGAAACATGGACGATGAACAGTTTAGACAAGAAGACAATAAAAGCTTTCGAAGTGGATTGCTACAGAAGAATTCTGATTATTGGATGGGTAGATCACACAGGTAATGTGGAAGTTTTGAACAGAATTAGGGAGAAAAGAAATTTGTGGCACGACCTTACTAGAAGGTGGGATCGGTTGATTGGACACATTCTGAGACATCAAGAGATTACCAATTCAGTAATAAATTTGTAGAGGGAGACCAAGGGATGAATACAGTAAACAGATTCAGCAGGATGTACAGTAGGTTGCTGTACTTATTCAGAGATGAAGAGCCTGGTATGGGATAGAGTAGCATGGAGAGCTAGATTAAACCAGTTTTCAGACTAAAGGCCACAAAAAATATAAAATTTTACTTGCCATAAACATCTGTAATTGATGACTTAACAATATACTCCAAGTAGTTTTAATATACAGTATTATAGAACACTTAAATATGTACAACTCGAAATATTAACAAATGCTGCACAAAACACACCCTCATGTTTAGCAACAATAAAAGCTATGGAAAATTGTGGAAAATTTTCGTAGCGACCTTGAAACCTTCCTGTCTCCTCTATACCTATTTTGTTATGATAACCTTCTCTTTTACAATAACCTATGTAACCTGCCCTTAGGATTTCTATCTCTTACTTAATAGTAACAAATGAAATCTTCCATTTGAAATTTATTCTCTTTCTCAATCTTCGCATACAAATTTAATTGCTGCTTTTTAAAAGTGATTTTCGGATTATTTCGACGAAACATAGAATGTATCGTCGTCGTGGCCCTCAGTCGTTATCTGCAATAACCCAAAACTGTTCCTTACCTTTTTTACTGTTACTGGATCGCCATCTGACTGCTACATCAAAATGCGACATGAATTTACTTACTCTGTTTTACTATACTCTGTTAGCTACTGGTGGGCTGTCATAATAAGTGGCTGTATTTATTACCAAAGCTGACGTTATTCTTTAATAAATTTGACTGAAGTTACGTAATTCATAGTTAAACTTTTTCTTGACAACAATAAAATTTTGCAAAGTTTTACGTTGATGGTTTTTGGGATGGATCATAATTAGAAATGCAATATTTCTGGCAAAAGTTAATTATATTCCGAATGAAATGATTTTGCAAACGTTCAAATGTGGGACTTACTTTTTACAATAATCTTACAACTAGCAATGCGCAAACATACCATCAGTAGTGTTGAGTTTCTCAAAAAATTAATCCAATAATATTAGTTCCTCTTATTATAATAGTTAGCTGATGTCTCTGTACATCCGTTTATAATCTCTTGTAAATCATACCTAGTGGCTGGCAGGCACACCGCTCCTCTCAACCTCTCGCTTCAGACCTGCTACCGACTCGCTTCACTTCTCGCTTACTACTGACTTCCTACGAACGCTTAAGTGCGGTCTTTAGTGCCAATAATGCTTTCTGGTGCAGACCATCCCTGCTACCATTACAAAATGTATCAATGCGCGGTCTTTCCCGCTCTTTTCTTGAAATGTATCCATACGAGGTCTCTCCCGCCCTTTTTAAAATTATATCAATTTGCGGTCTCTCTTGTCAACAATACTTTGGTGCAGACATTCCCTGCTACCACAATTATTTCCAATATGACAAATATTAATTATTCCTACTTAATCCTATTAACAAAATATAAACATCTTTCATAAATTGTGATTTGACAATGTTGTTGTTGTGGTCTTCAGTCCTGGGACTGGTTTGATGCAGCTCTCCATGCTACTCTATCCTGTGCAAGCTTCTTCATCTCCCAGTACCTACTGCAACCTACATCCTTCTGAATCTGCTTGGTGTATTCTTCTCTTGGTCTCCCTCTACGATTTTTACCCTCCACGCTGCCCTCCAACACTAAATTGGTGATCCCTTGATGCCCTTCTTCTAGTCAAGTTGTGCCACACAAACTTCTCTTCTCCCCAATCCTATTCAACACCTCCTCATTAGTTATGTGATCTACCCATCTTATCTTCAGCATTCTTCTGTAGCACCACATTTCGAAAGCTTCTATTCTCTTCTTGTCTAAACTATTTATCGTCCATGTTTCACTTCCATACATGGCTACACTCCATACAAATACTTTCAGAAACGACTTCTTAACACTTAAATCAATACTCGATGTTAACAAATTTCTCTTCTTCAGAAACGCTTTCCTTCCCTATGCCAGTCCACATTTTACATCCTCTCTACTTCGACCATCATCAGTTATTTTGCTCCCCAAATAGCAAAACTCCTTTACTACTTTAGGTGTCTCATTTCCTAATCTAATACCCTCAACATCACCCGACTTAATTCGACTACATTCCATTATCCTCGTTTTGCTTCTGTTGATGTTCATCTTATATCCTCCCCTCAAGAAACCATCCATTCCGTTCAACTGCTCTTCCAAGTCCTTTGCTGTCTCTGACAGAATTACAATGTCATCGGCGATCTCAAAGTTTTTATTTCTTCTCCATGGATTTTAATACCTACACCGAATTTTTCTTTTGTTTCCTTCACAGCTTGCTCAATATACAGATTGAATGACATCGGGGAGAGGCTACAACCCTGCCTCACTCCCTTCCCAACCACTGCTTCCCTTTCATGCCCCTCAACTCTTATAACTGCAATTTGGTATCTATAAAAATTGTAAATAGCCTTTCGCTCCCTATATTTTACCCCTGCCATCTTCAGAATTTGAAAGAGAGTATTCCACTCAACATTGTCAAAAGCTTTCTCTAAGTCTGCAAATGCTAGAAACGTAGGTTTGTCTTTCCTTAATCTAGCTTCTAAGACAAGGCGTAGGGTCAGTATTGCCTCACGTGTTCCAATATATCTACGGAATCCAAACTGATCTTCCCCAAGGTCGGCTTCTACTATTTTTTACATTCGTCTGTAAAGAATTCGCGTTAGTATTTTGCAGCTGTGACTTATTAAACTGGAAGTTCGGTAATTTTCACATCTGTCAACACCTGCTTTCTTTGGGATTGGGATTATTGTATCATTCTTGAAGTCCGAGGGTATTTTGCCTGTCTCGTACACCCTGCTCACCAGATGGTAGAGTTTTGTCAGGACTGGCTCTCCCAAGGCCGTCAGTAGTTCTAATGGAATGTTGTCTACTCCCGGGGCCTTGTTTTGACTCAGGTCTTTCAGTGCTCTGTCAAACTGTTCACGCAGTATCATATCTCCCATTTCATCTTCATCTACATCCTCTTCCATTTCCATAATATTGTCCTCAAGTACATCGCCCTTGTATAGACCCTCTATATACTCCTTCCACCTTTCTGCTTTCCCTTCTTTGCTTAGAACTGGGTTTCCATCTGAGCTCTTGATATTCATACAAGTGGTTCTATTTTCTCCAAAGGTCTCTTTAATTTTCCTGTAGGCAGTATCTATCTTACCCCCTAGTGAGATAAGCATCTACATCCTTACATTTATCCTCTCGCCATCCCTGCTTATCCATTTTGCACTTCCTGTCGATCTCATTTTTGAGGCGTTTGTATTCCTTTTTGCCTGCTTCATTTACTGCATTTTTATATTTTCTCCTTTCATCAATTAAATTCAATATTTCTTCTGTTACTCAAGGATTTCTACTAGGCCTCGTCTTTTTACCTACTTGATCCTCTGGTGCCTTCACTACTTCATCCCTCAACCTACCCATTCTTCTTCTACTGTATTTCTTTCCCCCATTCCTGCCATTTGTTCCGTTATGCTCTCCCTGAAACACTGTACAACCTCTGGTTTAGTTAGGTTATCCAGGTCCCATCTCCTTAAATTCCCACCTTTTTGCAGTTTCTTCAGTTTTAATCTACTGTTCATAACCAATAGATTGTGGTCAGAGTCCACATCTGTCCCTGGAAATGTCTTACAATTTAAAACCTGCTTCCTAAATCTCTGTCTTGCCATTATATAATCTATCTGATACCTTTTAGCATCTCCAGGGTTCTTCCATGTATACAACCTTCTTTCATGACTCTTGAAGCAAGTGTTAGCTATGATTAAGATATGCTCTGCACAAAATTCCACCAGGCGGCTTCCTCTTTCATTTCTTACCCCCAATCCATATTCACCTACTACATTTCCTTCTCTCCCTTTTCCTACTACCGAATTCCAGTCACCCATGACTATTAAATTTTCGTCTCCCTTCACTATCTCAATAATTTCTTTTATTTCATCATACATTTCTTCAATTTCTTCGTCATCTGCAGAGCTAGTTGGCATATAAACTTGTACTACTGTAGTAGGCGTGGGCTTCGTATCTATCTTGGCCACAATAATGCGTTCACTATGCTGTTTGTAGTAGCTTACCCGCATTCCTATTTTTTATGCATTATTAAACCTACTCCTGCATTACCCCTATTTGACTTTGTATTTATAACCCTGTATTCGCCTGACCAAAAGTCTTGTTCCTGCTGCCACCGAACTTCACTAATTCCCATTATATCTAACTTTAACCTATCCATTTCCCTTTTTAAATTTTCTAACCTACCTGCCCGATTAAGGGGACCTGACATTCCACGCTCCGATCCGTAGAACGCCAGTTTTCTTTCTCCTGATAACCACGTCCTCTTGAGTAGTCTCCGACCGGATATCCGAATGGGGGACTACTTTACCTCCGTAATATTCTACCCAAGAGGACGCCATCATCATTAACCATACAGTAAAGCTGCATGCCCTCGGGAAAAATTACGGCTGTAGTTTCCCCTTGCTTTCAACCGTTCGCAGTACCAGCACAGAAAGGCCGTTTTGGTTAGTGTTACAAGGCCAGAGCAGTCAATCATCCAGACTGTTGCCCCTGCAACTACTGAAAAGGCTGCTGCCCCTCTTCAGGAACCACGCGTTTGTCTGGCCTCTCAACAGATACCCCTCAGTTGTGGTTGCACCTACGGTACGGCTATCTGTATCGCTGAGGCGCGCAAGCCTCCCCACCAACGGCAAAGTCCATGGGGAAGGATTTGACAATAGACAATAGAAATATACACGTCTTACAACTTGTAGTACGCTTTCCTTCGCGTGATTCTATTATGTCGCTGGATAAGCTCCTAACATTTCCCCAAAAGTTTAATAAACACAACAGATACACATAATTAACACTTAAGTCACAAAAATGTGTTCTCCTTCACTATTTCGAAATCTGGGAACGCTGAGCGTAACTTCTCGATTCTGAGACTGTAGAAATCACGTGGTTTTGAAGCAAAGAAGTCGTCGAGCCATGTTCGGAGCGCATTCTAATCCGGAAAGGAAGTAACATAAAGCTTACTCGATAGTAAAAGATGAAAATCTGATGGCACAGAATTAGGTGAAGGTGGGTGCAGAGTACCTTCGCAACACAAGTCCTGCATAGGGTTTTTGTCAGTTTAGCAGAATGTGGGTGGGCTTTATCGTGGAGTAGTAACACTTCACGCCGTCTACCTGGTCGTTGTTCTTGGACTGCGCCCGTAAGACGTTTCATTTGTTGAGAGTAAATGTCAGCAGTGGTAGTTACACCTCGGGGGAGCTATTCTTAGTACACCACACTGTCGCTGTTCCACCAGATGTGTAACATTATTTTCTGTGGCTGCGGTTGGTATTTTTACGGGGGGTTGCTGCTTTATTTGAGCTCAACCATTCCTCTGTTTTCGTTGTGTTAGCATAAAGACACCATTTCTCGTCACCAGTAACAATACAGGATAGGGGCGGTCTGTTTTGTTCACGAGCCAGTTAATAACGAGAAAGCAGAAATGCACATATGGTTAAGCGCTGATCTTTGACAAAATTTTCCCGACTGCAACGCTTTTAAATTTGTACTTTGCGATACGTTTTTATTTTTGGAAAAATCTTTATTTTTTGAGTTAGTAAATTCAGAAAGAGACTGCAGCACATAAAAACTGAACGCCATCATTTAATAACGGAATCACAATATATACTAATTTCTATTATAGAGCTAGCTGATATAGAAAGTGTAAAAAGTATCCCAAGGTAGAATATTCTCCCCCAAAGTACTACACATCGTGCAAATGGTTGGTTGGTTTGGAGATTAAAGGAACTAAACTGCAGGGTTTCCTATCCCATGCAGATATGCAATTTCTGTATCACTACATAGCCCCCCTCCCCCCCCCCCCCCGGCTTTTCGGGGAATAAAATAGTGACAAAACGAAGAGACATCAATCTGTCTGCGTGTAAATACATACTCTGAAATCCACCGTATGGCGTATGGCAGAGTTGGTTGAAATGGCTCTGAGCACTATGGGACAACATCTAAGGTCATCAGTCCCCTAGACTTAGAACTGCTTAAACCTAACTAACCTAAGGACATCACACACATCCATGCCCAAGGCAGGATTCGAACCTGCGACCGTAGCAGTTGCGCGGTTCCGGACTGAAGCGCCTAGAACCACTCGGCCAGCGCGGCCGGCGCACTGCAGAGACTTCCACGTACCGATGCTGCTCATTTCCTTTCTTGTTCCACTACAAAAAGAAGGGAAAATGACAGTCTATATGCCTCCGTATGAGCCCTAATGTCCCGGTCCTTACGCGAAATCTACATTGACGACAGAAAAATCTTCCTGCAGTCAGCTTTTTTGGCAAACTTTCTTAATAAAGTATCGCGAAAAGTTCTCCGTCTTCTCTACAGAGATTCCCATCTGAGTTCACGAAGCATCTCCATAATATCCGCCTGTTTATCAGACCTACAGGCTACAAATCTAGCAGCCCACCTCTGACGTCATCTTTTAATTCGACCTGGTGTGAACCCAAACACTCGAGCAGTACTCAAGAATGGGTCTCACAAGTGTTCTGTAGGCGGTCTCCTTTGCAGACGAGCCACACTTCAAAACACTCCCAGTGAACCAAAGTCGACCATTCCCCTTCTCTACAACCGTCCTTACGTACTCATTCTATTTCATGCCTCTTTGGAACGTTACGTCTAGATGTTTAATCGACGTGACTATGTCAAACAGCATACCATTAATGCCGCTTTCGAACATTAGGGGATTGTTTTCCCTACTCACCTGCATTAAGATACATTTTTCTACACTTTGAGCAAGCTGCCATTCATCGCATCCGCAGAGGATTCGTGACATTTTCAGAAGCATATTCTTTCCTAAATTGAAGCCATATTTAGGAGTCATATCAGACAAAATAGACAAGCTGTTTGAAAACGCAGATATCAGGAACACTTTTGCCATCAACAACTTCTTAAGAAAGAAACTGGTCTATGACATCGTACAACCTATAGACAAACTGAGAAAACCAGGAATTTATAAAATTACATGTATTCATTACAACAAATAGCAATTGGCCAAACAGGAAGAAACTCTAAAACCTATTTTAAACTACACGTTGATTGTTTCAGACTGGGTAAAGCTAATAAGTCAGTTATAACAAAACATAGAGATGAAACTGAAGACAGTGTTGCAACAGACAATGACTTAAAAGTACTACAGACATTGGAAATGAGCTGGAGAATGAACATCTTGGAAGAAATGGAAATATCCATCCATGGCCTTCAACCGAAAAACGAGATCCTAAATGAAATGACAGATTCCAAAACCTCACACTTCTTTACGAATTTCAATTCAGTGCCCTTAAAATAGTTAGTACAACACATTAATGTTGTACATATATTATATATCCCAGAACTATCTTTGTATTTCTGAAAATAATTTGCGTTATAAAATCGTCACAGTCCCTCATTTTGTAATATATTACGCCAACCAGCATCAGTGATACGACAGCGAGATATGCAGAAGACATTGCTCCTGGCAATACCAAGATCGACATATCGATGGTCAAGTCGAAACTTGTTTCGGCAGCCATATTGTGCACTGCTGATTTGTTTTGTGCATCGTGCCTTAAAGACACCGTTGTGAAGTCTGTGAACGATGGTGAGGATTTCCAAAAGAGCCATGTAAATAGTGATGCCTCAACACATCACAATAAAACTGCCACGCCACAAGAACAAAGTGAATGATTGTTTTATAAAATTTAGATGTGAGCAGAATACACAAAGTGACATTGCCTCTTAGTAGGTTATTCTTCTCTCTCTCTCCAGAGCATAATCACAGCAGTCATGTAAAGAAACCTTAGTATCTGTATAAACATGTGTTTAAATGTCTTTGTAATGCCAGTACATCCTGATGATGAGATATCACCTCGAAACACGTCGCCAAATTAAAAATGTGGCTATCAAAATCTTTTGTGACTGGCAGCGATATTTGAAAACTTTTTCCTATTCTTTTCTTCCCTCAACTGACAAGTGCCCTTCACTACAGATGTACACCAATACAATACAAGATCCAGCCACCTGTCAAAAGCCTAAATCACCACACTGTGCAGAGCAGACTTTCAAAAATAGAGTCATTGAGGTTTTAGGACGCACCGAAATGGATGTGGAACCAGTGCATGTCAAGGAAAAGGCAAACGTTATGCAGGTGTGGACATTGTTCCCAAGGATAGATGCATTCATTTGTTGATCCATAGTGCCTTCCAGAATGACGAGAACACTCAGGGAATGCCATGAAAATATTCCCCAGACCATAACGCTCCCACCAGCTTCCTGGATTGTTGCAGGATTTTTGCTTTCAGATGTTTCACACCATATTCCCCAACGGCCATCTGTCCAATCCAGCATAAAATGTGATTTGTCTTAAAAGGCCGCCGTTCACCAGTCAATGGACATCCAGTTCCGTACTGGCGTGCAAATTCCAGCCCTGGTCGTCGATGAACAGCAATAAGAATGACTGCGTGAAGCAGACGCCTGCTACAGAGGCTCGTACGCAGCAACGTTCCCGGATCGGTCTTCCATGAGGCAGTGTTGGTGGCCCTTGGTTCTTCTGGGCAGTCAGTTCCTCAATAGTTGCGTGTCTGATAGCCGGTGCACATTTCCAAAGCCGTCGGTCACCCCTCTCATCTGTGGCCCCTGGTGCACAACAGTTGCTTCGGCGCCGGTTTTCGATAGCGCCATTTTACCACACGCGGTATACTTTAATCACGACGGCACGCGAACAGTAGAAAAACTTAGCCGTTTCGAAAATGCTTCTACCGTCACCCTGAAAGTCAGTGATCATGCCGTTTTGGAAGTAAGATGAATCGCTTCATTTACACACTACAACAACGACTACATACACTACTGCCCATTAAAATTGCTACACCACAAAGATGACGTGCTGCAGACGCGAAATTTAACCGACAGGAAGAAGATGCTGTGATATGCAAATGATTAGCTTTTCAGAGCATTCACACAAGGTTGGCGCCAGTGGTGACATCTACAACATGCTGACATGAGGAAAGTTTCCAACCGATTTCTCATACACAAACAGCAGTTGACCGGAGTTTCCTGGTGAAACGTTGTTGTGATGCCCCGTGGAAGGAGGAGAAATGCGTACCAACACGTTTCCGACTTTGATAAAGGTCGGATTGTAGCCTATTGCGATTGCGGTTTATCGTATAGCGACATTGCTGCTCGCGTTGGTCGAGATCCAATGACTGTTAGCAGAATATGGAATCGGTGGTGTCAGGAGGGTAATACGGAACGCCGTGCTGGATCCCAACGGCCTCGTATCACTAGCAGTCGAGATGACAGGCATCTTATCCGCATGGCTGTAACGGTTCGTGCAACCACGTCTCGATCCCTGAGTCAACAGATGGGGACGTTTGCAAGACAACAACCATCTGCACGAACAGTTCGACGACGTTTGCAGCAGCATGGACTATCAGCTCGGTTACCCTTGACGCTACATCACATACAGGAGAGCCTGCGATGGTGTACTCAACGACGAACCTGAGTGCAGGAATGGCAAAACGTCATTTTTTCGGATGAATCCAAGTTCTGTTTACAGCATCATGATGGTCGCATCCGTGTGTGGCGACATCGCGGTGAATGCACATTGGAAGCGTGTATTCGTCATCGCGATACTGGCGTATCACCCGGCGTGATGGTATGGGGTTCCATTGGTTACAAGTCTTGGTCACCTCTTGTTCGCACGGACGGCACTTTGAACAATGGACGTTACATTTCAGATGTGTTACGATCCTGGCTCTACCCTTCATTCGATCCCTGTGAAACCCTACATTTCAGCAGGATAATGCACGACCGCATGTTGCAGGTCCTGTACGGGCCTTTCTGGATACAGAAAATGTTAGACTGCTCCTCTGGCCACCACACTCTCCAGATCTCTCACCAACTGAAAGCGTCTGGTCAATGGTGGCCGAGCAACTGGCTCGTCACAATACGCCAGTCACTACTCTTGATGATTTGTGGTATCGTGTTGAAGCTGCATGGGCAGCTGTACCTGTACACGCCATCCAAGCTCTGTTTGACTCAATGCCCAGGCGTATCAAGGCCGTTATTACGGCCAGAGGTGGTTTTTCTGGGTACTGATTTCTCAGGATCTATGAACCCAAATTGCGTAAAAATGTAATCACATGTCAGTTCGAGTGTAATATATTTGTCCAATGAACACCGGTTTATCATCTGCATTTCTTCTTGGTGTAGCAATTTTAATGGCCAGTAGTGTAGTTATCTACGTCCCGCCGTCACGCTATACATATCTTCCACTGATAGTGCTGCCACCTGTCGTCGGTGAGTTGTTATTGCAGCGGTAGTCACATTAACGTGTCTGCACCATGTATAATTCCAGGATACCACGGGAAACAAAACGTGATGTCTTAGAAGCAAATTAGCCAAGACATGTAGATCAAGAAACAATCAGGAGTGAAACAACTGCGACAAGAATTAATCGACCCAACGGCGAACTTAGCCCTGCGTGCTCCTAGTTGTCCGGAAGAGTGTATACACAGAGGGCCGGTGTCTACGAAGGAAAAACACTTCATACTAGCCAGCAAAGCGATCACGAACCCCCCACTACTCAGCTGTCCGACAGACCCTGACTGGCATCCTTCCGGCCGTGGGAAGACTCGGACAATTACCGGGGCACTCGCTTCCTGCCGGCAAGACGCGCTGTTTTGCATCGTCTGCTGATGCACGGGCGGTGCGTGCTTTCCACGATCCTCTAAATAAAAATGCCCGCCGCCGCTTGTTAACGGCGCTTTGGTTTTGCAATTCAGATTGCGCCGACTGCAAACAGCTCGACAGCCCGCTAAAAGGGTGGCGCCGCTGCTTTCAAGAAGTTCCCACACAGCCCGTCCCACAGCCCATCGCTGTTGTATATTTAGCTTGCGTTCCACCGGCTGACGAGTGAATCGGCCAAGGCACCTTGAGCTGCAGTGCGAAACCCACAAACATTCTGAACT
This sequence comes from Schistocerca americana, assembly GCF_021461395.2. Classification (NCBI taxonomy): domain Eukaryota; kingdom Metazoa; phylum Arthropoda; class Insecta; order Orthoptera; family Acrididae; genus Schistocerca; species Schistocerca americana. The sequence continues at coordinate 184,947,646 of NC_060126.1, forward strand.
TCAAGACTCCTATCGTTGACGTCTTGTCTTCATTGAGACGACCCGTTTGATTCAGCTCTGCACTTTAGTATTCCTGTGCACGTCTCGCCATTTCCACGTAACTATTGCAACTTAAATATATCTTACAAGCCACCTGCCTATTGTAGTGAAGCCACGGTCTCCATCAACAACTTTTACACCCCTCACTTGCCTGCACTAGAAAGGTGGAAATTCCTTCACCTCTCAGGATATGCCTTATCACCCGGTCCCTTTTTTTAGCAAGTCGTGCCATGTACACTCTGAGACATAATAAACGACGTACCGCTAGGGAATTATCCGAATGGAACAGAAATAGGTAGACGCGATGTACATATACAAACAAATGATTACGTTTTCAGAAAAAAATTGTATGGCTTATTCAAGAGGAATAGCTTTACAAATTGAGCAAGTCAATAACGGGCTGGTCCACCTCTGGTCCTTATGAAACAGTTGTTCAACTTGGCACAGAATGAGAGAATCATAAATTGTCCTTCTAAGGGATATCTTGCCAAATTATGCCCAACTGGACGCGCGGGGTAGCCGTGCGGCCTCAGGCGCCTTGTCACGGTCTGCGCGGCTCCCCTCGTCGGAGGTTCGAGTCCTCGCTCAGGCATGGGTGTGTGTGTTGTCCTTAGTGTAAGTTACTTTAAGTTAGATTAAGTAGTGCGTAAGCCTAGGGACCGATGGCCTCACCAGTTTGGTCCCACAGTCCTTACCACAAGTTTCCAAATTTATGTCCAACTGGCGTGTTAGATCTTCAAAACTCTGAGTTGGTTGGAGTGCCCTCCCCACAATGTTCCAAACCTTCTCAATTGGCGAGAGATCCAGCGACCTTGCTGGCCAAGATATGGTTTGGCAAACATGAAAACAAGCAGTAGAAACTCTCGCCGTGTGCGGGCGGGCATTATCTTGCTGAAATATAACCACAGACGACTTGACAACAAAACGGTGCGTAGAATATCGTCAATGTATTGCTGTGCTGTAAGGGTGCCAGGAATGACAACCAAAAGGGTTCCTGGTATAAAATGAAATGGCATACAAGGCTGAAACGCCTGGTTAAATCCACAGGA